>NW_018478366.1:0-2138 GCF_002113885.1 Mizuhopecten yessoensis | reverse complement strand
CATGTCATTACATGTACATCATACATGTAAATTTCTTCATGAATATAAAGACTGTGATAAAATGTATTTCTGTAAACAGAAGTAATTAATATTTGCTTATTTTAGACACTCTAAATAACAATTAAGTTAGGAATTATTTGATAGGGATAGGGTTAATACTATTCGTCTTCTCCCCCACCCTTATTTCAAGTTATAAATTTTGGTGTATAACCATAAATATTATATTATAAATATTGAGGTATATATTTAATTGAAATTGTCAAGAAAAGTTAAACTTGCTTCTATATTTGATATGATTTTTATGAATTTCACGGTCAATATGAATGCATGTATCATGCAAACTTATCCTCAACCATGCCATTTTTACACAATATTATTTTTGTATTTTCAGTTCCTATCTCAACTAAAATTGTTACCTGTCTGCCACCATAATTGGGGTCACATTACAGCAACAGATTCACCAGACGTGAAGGAAATCAAAGAGGAAGCAGTCCTAATCTCTCTAAGACAGTTAGTTGTCAGAGGACATTTCCAGCATAAATAAGGATCCATGGAATCTCATCCCAGAGTGTGTCAAACTAGTCAAAATTGAACTACATCTCCTAAATTCCTGCAAATAGAAAACTCTTCTATGNTGTACATGTTACCTTGCTGAACACCAGAATAATATTGATTATAATTTGTCGTTTTAGTGGCTAAGTGAGTATGGATAGGAATATCTGTATCGACGAGCAGTATTTCAAATTATATACCTGGTAACTGGATAGTTTAAAGCGCAGTATATACCCTCAGAAAACCCTTTCCGGATGAAATTCACTAGATTTTTATCTAACCTCTGTCATCCATCTGTCTGGTGTCAACGTTATACTTTAAACAACTTCTTCTGAATATCAAAAAAGGTCCAGGATGTTGATATTTAGGTGGTAAAAAGTTGAGATTAATGATCAACGTTATACTTTAAACAACTTCTTCTGAATAACAAAAAGGTCCAGGATGTTGATATTTAGGTGGTAAAAAGTTGAGATGAATGACCTTGACTTATATTCAAATTGCAATAAACAGGAGGCCCAGGGTGGTGTTATTAAGCAATTAACATGCTAGAATGAGGGAATGTGATGTATGTGAAATTGAATGACATTGACTAGCCTTCAAGGTCACACCCAGGTAAAATGTGTAAAATCCTTTAAAATAAAAGACTATTTCTAATTATCAGGGAAATCTTTGTTAATGATATTTAGCCAATAACATGCTGGGATTAAGGGTTCTAAAATTTATTCAAATGCTCTTGAATGACCTTGACTCAATTTTAGAGTATATTTTAAAATTGTTAATTTCAAGGTCGTATAATATATGTTTAAATTTGTTGAAACATTTAATTGACGTCTGAATAATAAAAGGGACTGGCTGAAGTTCATGACATTTTGTGATGTAGGTTAAAGGTTTAAATCAATATGATGTGTTAGAAGTGACTAAATGGCTATAACAACCAGCTTAGTTCAGATAAGAAAAAATGTTCAAGTACTCTTCCAACATAGATTCACAAAGATAAAAAATGTGTAGAAAAATAAGATCTGCCAAAAAGACCCCAAACATGCATAGTCTGATTTAACAGCTTAAAGACTTTCTTGTACTCTTTTTGATAAACATGTATTTTTTCCAACAGCTTGAAAAATTCAAAATAAAATTCCAGGTGAGCTATCAAGGCCCCTGGGCCTCTTGTTTGCGAATAAAGTGAATAGATCTCTAGGCAAATTATGTATTTAACCAGTAGGTAGACTAATTGAGTTATAAGCTTTCATGTTTTGATATTTCAGGTTTTTTTTTCTTCTTTTCCTTGATTATATATATATATCTTTAGTCAAATTGAAATAGAATATTTTGGCTCAAATTTCCTTCCAAATGTGTAATATTACGATTTTTTTTCATACCATAAGGATATCGCATATTTGTCTTTGAGTTATTACAGACTCTAAGCCATAATTTCAATATTCAGCCTTTTCTTACCTATCTGTCAGCACTTATAGTATACAAACATATGGCAACCACATCTTAATGAGGAAACCTATTTGAGAGGAAAACTTGTTAGTCTTTTTCTGTTTTAAAACTAAAAGTCTTACTCACCAGCTGTAGGTATTGAT
>NW_018478365.1:0-2137 GCF_002113885.1 Mizuhopecten yessoensis | reverse complement strand
ATAACAGATTTACACAACATGTATATTTCTTAGGCTAGAACAGAAGTCAACAGCACGTATATCTCTTGGATTAGAACAAAAGTACACAACCCGTTTATATCTAGGGCTAGAACAGAATTACACAACACGTGTATATCTAGGGCTAGAACATAATCAAACAACACGTATATATCTATTGCTAGACAAGAATTACACAACACGTATATCTCTAATGGTAGATCAGAATTACACAACACGTTTATCTCCAGGGCTAGAACAGAATTACACAACACGTATATCCATTGGGCTGGAACAGAATTACACAACACGTATATCTTTTGGGCTAGAACAGAATTACAAAACACGTGTATATATAGGGC
Source organism: Mizuhopecten yessoensis (assembly GCF_002113885.1). Classification (NCBI taxonomy): domain Eukaryota; kingdom Metazoa; phylum Mollusca; class Bivalvia; order Pectinida; family Pectinidae; genus Mizuhopecten; species Mizuhopecten yessoensis. The sequence continues at coordinate 1,778 of NW_018478365.1, read as the reverse complement.
TAGAACAGAATTACATAACACGTGTATATCTAGGGCTAGAACTGAATTATACAACACGTTTATATCTAGGGCTAGAATAGAATTACACAACACGTATATCTCTAGTGGTAGATCTGAATTACACAACACGTTTATCTCTAGGGCTAGAACAAAATTACACAACACGTATATTCATTGGGCTAGAACAGAATTGCATAACACGTATATCTCTTTAGCTATAACATTATTGAACAACACGTTATCTCTTGGGCTAGAAAAAAATTACACAAGACGTTGATATCTAGGGCTAGTTCAGAATTACTAAACACGTATATCTCTGGGGCTAGAACAGAATTATACAACACGTTTATCTCTTGGACTTTAACAGAATTACACAACACGTTTATGTCTAGTGCTAAAACAGAATTATACAACACGTTTATATCTAGAGCTAGAACAGAATTACACAACAGGTATATCTCTAGGGCTTGAACAGAAGTCAACAGCACGTATATCTTTTGGGGTTTAACAGAATTACACAACACGTATATCTCTAGTGGTAGATCTGAATTACACAACACGTTTATCTCTAGGGCTAGAACAAAATTACACAACACGTATATTCATTGGGCTAGAACAGAATTGCATAACCCGTATATCTCTTTAGCTATAACATTATTGAGCAACACGTTATCTCTTGGGCTAGAAAACAATTACACAAGACGTTGATATCTAGGGCTAGATCAGAGTTACTAAACACGTATATCTCTGGGGCTAGAACAGAATTATACAACACGTTTATATCTAGGGGTAGAACAGAATTATACAACACGTTTATAGCTAGGGCTAGAACAGAATTACAAAAGACGTATATCTCTAGAGCTAGAACAGAATTACACAACAGGTATATATCTTTGGCTAGAACAGAATTACACAACACGTGTATATATAGGGCTAGAACATAATCAAACAACACGTATATATCTATTGCTAAACAAGAATTACACAACACGTATATATCTAGAGCTGAAACAGAATTATACAACACGTTTATATCAAGGGCTAGAATAGAATTACACAACACGTGTATATATAGGGCTAGAACATAATCAAACAACACGTATATATCTATTGCTAAACAAGAATTACACAACACGTATATCTCTAGGGCTAGACCAGAATTACACAACACGGATAACTCTAGCGCTAGAACAGAATTACACAACACGTGGATATCTAGGGCTAGAACAGAATTACACAACAGGTATATATCTTGGGCTAGAACAGAATTACACAACACGTTTATGTCTAGAGCTAAAACAGAATTATACAACACGTTTATCTCTTGGACTTTAACAGAATTACACAACACGTTTATATCTAGAGCTGAAACAGAATTATACAACACGTTTATATCTAGAGCTAAAACAGAATTATACAACACGTTTATAGCTAGGGCTAGAACAGAATTACACAACACGTGTATATCTAGGGCTAGAACAGAATTACAAAAGACGTATATCTCTAGAGCTAGAACAGAATTATACAACACGTTGATATCTAGGGCTAGAACAGAATTACACAATACGTATATATCTAAGGCTAGAACAGAATTACACAACACGTATAACTTTAGCGCTAAACAGAATTACACAACACATTTATTTCTAGGGATAGAACAGAATTACACAACATGTGTATCCCTTCGGCTAAACCAGAATTACACAACACGTATATCTCTAGGGCTGAAACAAAATTACACAACACGTATAACTCTAGCGCTAAACAGAATTACACAA
>NW_018478364.1:0-2135 GCF_002113885.1 Mizuhopecten yessoensis | reverse complement strand
ATGTGTCTAAGCACAAGTGTCTACAGCTAATGATGTGTCTAAGGACACTATGTGTCTACAGTACGTCATGTGTCCGCAGAACACACAATATATCTATTACAGCACTTCTGCTCTGTACAAATTTCTGAAAGGAAGGTCAGATGTATCTATCTTCATATGTCAGTTCTGATTATATTTGTGTTCTTATACATGTATGAGGGCCATCAAAATATGTCCAAATAACAACGTGTCATGATCCAGGGTCTAAGTTAGATGTTGAACCCTTCTCATACCACTTCTGTCGACACACCCAACAGGCAACGAGGTAATATATATACGTACATGTTTATACCTAACCTTTCATACATCATGATTTACCAGATTAAATGTCGAAAGAAAAGCTTGACAAAAATCCAAATTTCAGATTGCGACAAAGCTACACCATTATGTTGGTATCAGTTTTATCAGCCAGAACAGTTTTTGAGCTTTGAACATGAAGTGAGAAGTGCTCTGATCATCAATAGTGAAAGGCCAGACATGGGAAGTGTGGTGAAATAGCCTTATCACAAACATGACAACAGACAGCATTTGAACCAGTAGCCTCAAACAATGATGTATTACACTTCACAAACAACACCCATCCTCATAATTCACCCAATTTAATTTTCACCCAAAGATAATGTCTAAGCCAAATAGCTAAGAAATAAAACACTAAAATTCTAACAGTAAGTTTCTTCTACATCAATAAAACTCCAAAAAGTCTATTATGGCCATAAAACTGCTGGTCTTCTTATACATTTACCAATCAACGCCACCTGGTGGTGTTCTGATAATCGATAGGTGCTGTCATCTACCTCAAGTCATCTTTGGGTCATGTATCAAAGAAAACCTTTAACCTTTTTCCATTCTTCATTTGGAAACAATTTTCACATCACTGGTGGCCTTCGTGTAAAGGAAATAAGCCTATCCTTCATCAAATTTCATGCAAGTTAGCAAACCATAGGTGGGCTAGCACTAATCCAATGGAGTAGAACAAGCTTCAAAGAAACACTTACTCTTCTATCAATTCACAAAGGAAAAAAATGATGACCTTTACTTGTCAGGCTAATGAGAGGTTTACCATGTGAGGCTGTAAATTCACCTTGGGTGAAGTAGTGTTATGTAATAATCCATGTCCTGGTGGGGGCCTAACCAGCTCTCCTATTCAATTTGGTAATTACCCCCCTCTCGACCCTTGATGGATCACATCTGACCTAACTTAAGACCTGTCCTGATAATGAACCCAAAGTTGCCCCAAACAGATTAATTGTCTACTACCAATACACCATTTCATGTGTGATAACTTGAGGAGTATAATTTTTAACCTGTAATCTTGTAATCAGTAAGCTCATGTCAACATTTGATTAATTCTTATTTTTATCTATAGCAGCACTGCAGATGATCAAATGTAAGGCACTGCATATGTGTAGTGTTAGCAGGTATACAGTGGGTATGGCCCCTCGCACTCTTCTACTTCATTGGTATAGGCAGAATGAGACATTATTGAAGGATTAAACTCTGATTACCTATAGAACTCTGTCTGAAGTGTATAGCAACATTGATATTGTGAGGGGAATACAAAAATAAAGACATTCCTTCCACAGAACAGCTGACATGTTGGTTCCTGTTGGCAGATGGCTAAGGATATTGTTAATATAGCACAACATTTATCTGTTCCTGCTTTTTCTAGCTGTCAGTAGAATAAGTGAGAGCATGTTTCTACTCATTCGACCAGTCTCCCTCCCTCTTCACTTCCTCCCCAATACAGAATAGAGTAAGGACAGACATCCCTATACAACTATAAATCCTACCTAGAATACCAGGGTCTCTACACCCTTCTCTTCTTATCTGGATCCATTTTTTTCTTTCCCCTAGCTCATTCCACGAGTCTGCAGCAGAACTCAATATCCCAAAACCTTTTCATTAAATAATTTCTTCCCATTGTCTATACCCTAACTCCTACCACAAAATCTCCCCTCCTCTAGAAACTTCATTCAACTCCATAATACACTTACTATTCAGACCCCTCACATCCTTCTCAATATTATGCCTCCCACCCTTCTTCAACAAAGATATCACAGACAACTCCCATTTTTCAACCCCCTTACCCCACATGA
>NW_018478363.1:0-2134 GCF_002113885.1 Mizuhopecten yessoensis | reverse complement strand
GGGGAGTATACTGGAATCACCCTGTTTGTCTATCTTTCAAATTTGTTCAAGTGATTGATAGGTTATTATATTTGGCCTGTAACATACTGTAGTTAAGTGCTATGAAGTGTATGACACGTACCCCTGCAGGTCGGGGATAGTAAAAAGAATATACCTGCTGTTACCCACTGCATGATCGTAAGAGGTCCCTAATGTGGGTATTGGGAATTTACTTTTGTGCCCCCTTTTTGGGGACACAAAAGTGACCAAAATATCTGCACCCATTTTAGATTTTAGATTTTCTCTTTATTTCTTAACAGCTATTATTTTTCATAGCGCCTTGCTTGGTAATACCTCACTTTTAGCCTTATTGTTAAATGTTCTCCCAAAATAAGAGATATGTATTTAAGGGTAATTTTTTTATGGGGATACATAAGTATTTTACGGGGGTTGATGGGTATTTTAGTGAGATACATAAGTATTTTACGGGGGTTGATGGGTATTTTAGTGAGATACATAAGTATTTTACAGGGGTTGATGGGTATTTTAGTGAGATACATAAGTATTTTACGGGGGTTGATGGGTATTTTAGTGAGATACATAAATATTTTCTTGTGTTGGATAAGTGTTTTAGTGGGATACCTTAAGTATTTTTTAGGACTGGATAATTGTTTTATGGGTATAAATAATTATTTTAATGGTATGGAAAAGTATTTTATGGGTATAAATGAGTATTTAAATGGCATGGATAGAAAAGGTATTTTATGGGTTAAATAAGTTCTTTTCGGGGCTAGATATTGAGTATTTTATGGGGGTATATAAGTACTTCAAGGGGGTAGATAGGTGTTTTATATGGGTAGCTTACAATGTCATGGAGGTAGATAGGTAATTTATGATAGATTGGTATTTCATAAGAGCATATCAGAATATAATGGGGTAGATAAACATTTAATGGCGGAAAGTATTCCATGGACATCAGTTAGGTGTTTTTTTTTGATTGGGATAAGTAAGTATTTAATTTGGGTACATACAAATTTCATCATGGCAAATCTTTTTTTTACAAAGGTAGGTTTGCTTTAATAGGGTTAAATAGTTATGTATTATATGAGGGTAGATGCATTTTTGTATGGGGATGAATAAGTATTTGAGTAGGTAATCATTTTATTATGGTATATAAGTATTTTATGTGGCTTAATAGGAGTCAGGGCTTTCAAATTAGATCTGTGTAAGTATATGGTTTCCACTCCCCAAATGAATGTTAACTCTTGGGTTTGAAAAGTCATGCCTATATTTCACATATTTATTGACTAAAAAATTCAGGAGAAATTTTATTTGACTTCTGAAATTCTGAATATATATATATATATATATCTGTTGCATTCAAATCGAAATAGAACCGGTTGCACTTATAAGATGATGTGTTATGTATTCCTGTGCATTTATACTGTAATCACACATTACTGAATTGCATATTACTGAGTTTACATATTTACTTTTACTTCGAAGGTCCTAGATGCCAGATTAGTAACAGTTGAATGATACAGACCCATTTGGCCTCTTGTTCCTTTTGTTAGATTATAATTGATATATCAAACAAACATGATAGAAACCATCTCCTTCATTTAGTATAACATGAGACTTGACTTTTGCTGTTGCTCGTGCAAATACTACCTGAGTTAAGGTAGAGAGTTCCAGAATTGTATTGTATCTCCAATGAANGTTATACTGGAATCACCCTGTCTGTCTGTCTATCTATCAAATTTGTTCAAGTGATTGACATTTACACATTTTCACGGTCACATAAGTTAAGTGTGTTCAACCCATTAAAGGCCAAACAGGTTATTATATTTGGCCAGTAACATACTGTAGTTAAGTGCTATGAAGTGTATGACACTACCCCTGCAGGTCGGGGATAGTAAAAAGAATATACCTGCTGTTACCCACTGCATGATGGTAAGAGGCGACTAATGTGGGATCCCCCTGCAGCATTAATGGGAATTTACTTTTGTGCCCCCTTTATGGGGACACAAAAGTGACCAAAATATCTGCACCCATTTTAGATTTTAGATTTTCTCTTTATTTCTTAACAGCTGTTATTTTTCATAGCGATTTGCTTGGTAATACCTCACTTTTAGCCTTATTGTTAAATGTTCTC
>NW_018478362.1:0-2133 GCF_002113885.1 Mizuhopecten yessoensis | reverse complement strand
TATGTTCCCCGGAAACAAATTTGTTTTTGTGTTAATCTTGGATGTAAAGATGAACACATCAATAACAAAGTCGGTAAAGAATGTTAAACTTTAGTGCGCACAAGGACAAAAGAATGCACGTGTACCAAATACATCATCCGTAATGGTTGCCATGGAGTAAACACATGTTATTTGTGTAACGTTTCTGTTAAAAATCATTATAACTTTTATATATAACATTTTTATGTGCACACAGTTTCTTTTTTCCGTGAGTATGTACGAATGTTTTCTTCTTAAAATTTTCGAGACAATCTGCACCGTTACCAAGATACAAATAATATAATAAAATATAACGAAATATCACACAGAGATAAACTGTCACTGAAAAAGTTCTATGTCACAAAACATATTATGTACAACAAACCCAGGTATTGTTGAATTTATGCACTAATATTAAAAAAAGCTCTTCGGCTAGCCGGTTGTTCTATCTTAAAATTGTGCGATTGTGCACTCAAATAGACTAATAGAAAACATATAGATAAAGCAGTGAATAAATCTAACAACATGGTTGTATTCTCTAGAAGCAAACGAGCCGTGAAAAACCGAGACGAAATGGTGTGTCCCTACACGACAAGATGGCGAAAGGGGTCCCCCCCCCCCACCATTTGACGGGTAGTAAAAAGAATTCAACGATGAATGAGGGGATAAATGACGACAAATTAATGATTTTTTTTAATTTACAAATGGAAGCATTTAGCCGCTTTGATAGATAATGGAGGGTGTGGGCAATATAGGTTCTGAAGCCCTCCCCTGCATTAGTCGCCTCTAAGGGGTCTTGTGGTATGGTACAGAAGGAATGCATTCCTTCCAATGCCCGCAAATAAACAAAATAGGAAAACTGATGAACTATCCTATATCTAGATCCTAATTACTACCATTAAGTAATATACTGATTTAAAGGTCAGCCAACTATTTAGTTTGTTGTATACACATCAAAACAGAGCTTGTCGGAATCTGAGGCAGATCAGATGAGTGGTAATTAAGGAGCAAACAGTTTCATTTTGTAAAGACTACATGCTTCATGTTATCACTACATATTTCAGTTAAAAGAATAACTATGTGTTCCTCTAGTGTTCAGTTAAATTATGTGAGCTGTGGTACAAAAACACACATTCTAACCCTTATCTAGCTGAAGGCACTTACCTCCTGCCCACTTGTGTCCTACTTTATGTGGGTACAACGTGATAAGAGTTCAGTACGACGTCGACACAGCCGTTATAAAGTAAACATTCTACCTGTAGTTGTCTAACTCACCTCAGTTTTGTTTACCTTCTTACATCTAGTGTATAGTATTAAAACAATAATGCGTATTGTGTCACCTCAATTTTCGTTCATAAGAATAAGTGTGACTATCATACTACAAAAGTAATGTTTATTTTTATAAGGTTGTTTATTTAACCTCAGTTTTACCTTCTTAAGACTCGTACCAACGCATAGTATTTAATCAGTTAGGCATATTTGCGTCACCTCAACTTACCTTCATGAGAAAGTATTTTTGATGTAGTGGTAAACAAAATGTTTATTTACCTGTGGTTGTTTATTTAACCTAATATTTTATCTTGTTAAAACCAATATCCAACGTATAGTATGAATAACAGTAATGCGTATTGTGTCACCTCAATTTACATCTATTAGAAAAAGTGTTACTTTAGTACTAAACGGTAATGATTATCGACGAGTGGTTGTGTGTGTAAAACTTGATTTAGGTCACCTTCATTTACGTCTATCAGAAAAAAAGTGTTGCTGATGTACTTACCTGTGGCTTTTGTGTTATCTCTGTTAACTTCCATTTCCAGTATTCTATAGTGAGTCATGGAGCAGGTAATTTCCAATGGGGTTTCCCAAAACCTCTTCCTTCCCGGATCATCCCGAGTTACACATCTTTCCTAAATAACCTATTGCATATGACATAATACTATTTTAGTGGATGTGGTGTATGTAATTTCTTTGAAAAAGGTTTCAACAGCCTGGCTTCTATACTTTCATTCTTTAGTTATTATATCTGCATGGATAGAACGTATAAATATAACACTGCCCATCATACTTCATAGTTCAAAGTGCAAGTCGGAGAGCCCCTGGTAACATTACAAGTTA
>NW_018478361.1:0-2130 GCF_002113885.1 Mizuhopecten yessoensis | reverse complement strand
AAAATAGTGCTCAAGCTCATGAATATTTCGTTTGAAAGGAAACTTTATCCCTTGGTCGAGTAAGTTTGAAAACAATAAGTGTATTCCGTGCCCCCTTTACCCGGTTGATGCATATTTCCTATGCAGAGATTCCTCCGTTTTGTTCATTTGAATATTTGCATGTGTAAAACTTATGATGGTAAATACTTACTGTACGTGTGATTTCATAAGTTTCAACACGGACTAAGATACATTCATATTCATTGGTTTCGAAGTAGGAATAATAAATTGCCGGAATACATCCCCCTATCGTTTGGCTCCGTAGTCGCTGCTTGTGTTTATAAATGATTGTGCTTCGTTTCGAAATCGTCACGTGACGTTATCGGCGCTACATGTATATTCAATAGGACTTTCCCCGAGTGGTCATACTGGACATTTGGAATGGATTTGGAATTAGGGATAGCAGGGAAACATAATTGGCTTTCAGACAAGAACATTCTCAAACTGAAATATCGCACGGTATGTCCCTATAATGTATATCAGACTTGAGAAGTCAAAATTTCCTGTAATAAACTTTTTTTCTTATATTGATTTTTGGAAAAAAGGAGATAATGGCATAGTAGAAAATGCCCAAAAAAATATATGTCCGTGGTTTCGTTTTTTGCGCTATGATCGGTCAAAGATACCAATTTAACACAATAGGTGATTTTAGGTAAATTTTTCGGGTTTTGACCATTTGCAGAACAAATTCATACAATTTCTTCCAAGTGTGTTATCAGATATGTATGAATGTTTGTAGAATCGATAAAAATATTATTTTCTTTTAAATTATGAAAGTAAAATTTCTTAATCTTATTCATTTTACTCAAAAATGCGATTTTAGTTACCCCTACCCCTTATTTTTTAATGAATAAATACAAAAATGTTCACCATTTTTTTGCAGATTAAACGCTTGATATAAAAAAAATCCTGTATTAAACTTTTTTCAGTATTCAATGAATCAAAAGAAAAATGTGTTTCTCTTTCTAAAACAGTCACAAATATGGGGGGTCGGTGTGCTTCTTTTTTTGTCCAATTATTATTTGTGTTATTTTTTACCTTTTTCGGGGTCAAAAATCAAAAGTGCTTCAGTTACCTTAATATGTAAAAAAAATACCAATAATATATAACTTTCCACTTTTTTGCATATTATTTTAATTATATTGAACATTATAAAGTTGTACAGCAAAATGTACATGCTACATTTAACAATGGTGACACAATGACAATTTAAGTGATCAATCTAGTGTCAAAAAAAGGTGAAATTTTGCTTTTTGTGAAGCGCAAGAAATTTACATAAATACACTTTTTCAAAATGGCCGCCAAATTGGTCATTTTTTTCAAATTCTTGTAAAAATTGTTCTACACACAACAGTCATCTAGTTTTTTTACATGTTTTTCAGATGTGTGTTTGCTATTAAACCTATCATAATTTGTTAAATATTACAAAAACCCGTTACACCAGATCAAAACGAGACTCGAACGTGACTGAAACCTCAGAAGAGTTCATCCTTAAGAACAGTTTAAGATTATCCCCAACCCAACAAAGTTGGCGGATGATAAACAAAGGGTTCGCCCGGTAGCATTTCCGAGTTATAACTCAAAAACCGATAAAAAAATGAAATTGTGAATGTACATAGTTCTATTTTGATAATGCCTTTTGTATAAGGGAGTTTTCATTTTTTATATGTCTGTCTGAACTTTTGACAGGACGTATTATGGTAAGGGAGCATCCGTCAGTCTGTCCGTCCACCTGTCCGGCCAACCTAATTTTGGTTTCTGCAGAATAACTTAATTAGGGGTTAGGGCAGGGCTTCAAAGGGAAAATTGACCAATATTTCAAAAATCTTCTCCCGATTCAGGTGTCGTAGTAACAAAATAACAATGGAGCGATAAGGGGTATGTCCTAAAAGTATATAATAAAGGTTTTTATTTGGTTGGAATCATCCTCAAGTGACGACGATTAAAAACATTCCTTTTGGAGAAGGTTACCACTCTTGAGCGGAGCGAGAAAGGAGCGGAACACAAAAGGGGGTATTATTGTACGTCATCTATGTAACAGCATGTCTGATTTGAGGAGGCTCATCATCAATATCACTGTGAGGGGGGATG
>NW_018478360.1:1405-2130 GCF_002113885.1 Mizuhopecten yessoensis | reverse complement strand
GGGTCACACAGGTAAAAATGCTATACGTATATATATAATATATACTATATAGAGACGCAATCAAACTTCAAAAGCATGCAGTCAAAATAGGATAATCACGACATGAAGTTCATATTTGAAAATATTTTCATATTCCATGTTGATAAAATGTTCACCATACCTCATTCAATGTCATTACGACAGGATGAACACGATAAATGTCGTCGATAATCACAGACATTTCAAACACGGTGTTTACCTGTGTCCGCCATCTTATATCTTTTCTGTAGATTTATTAGTGGTTAGAGATTTAACTATGATGTTGTTGTGTTTCGCCGGGTTTTTACGCTTTAGTGAGCTCGGTAATTTACGGGGGTCGGATGTAAAGTTTTTTGATCAGCATTTCACATTGGCGATTAGGAAAAGTAAGACGGACCAATACCATTACGGGAATGAGGTGGTAGTGAGCAAGGGGTTAACGGCAGCATGTCCGTACATGATGTTGAATAGATATGTGGAGTTGTCAAAGGTAGATTTGCAGTCTGAAGATTTTTTGTTCAGGCAGGTGTACAGGTCGGGGGAGGTTTGTAGTTTGATCCACAAGATGAAACCTATTATACGTGTGCGCGTGAAACCATTCTGAAAAGGTTGCGGCTCGTTTCCGACGGCAATGTTGGCCTGCACTCGCTTCGCTCGGGTGGGGCCACAGCAGCGGCTAACAGAAACGTTAATGACAGATGTTTCAA
>NW_018478360.1:0-1377 GCF_002113885.1 Mizuhopecten yessoensis | reverse complement strand
AGGCATGGTCGCTGGAAGAGTGACATGAGCAAGGACGGGTACGTTAAAGACTCTTTAGAAAAGAGGCTAGTGGTAACGCAGAAGTTGGGTTTGTAATCATTCGTTTGTGATTTTTATTGCGGTTTGTTTTTGTCGGGCGAGAGGCTATGAGAGTCAGATGTTGTAGAAGCAACAGTAGCTTTAAGTGTCCCTGCTGGACCTTTCTTTGTAATTTTCTAGGACGTCCTCACGGCGAGCTAGCGGCAAATCGAATATTTGAGTTGTGTCGGTTTTTTCAAGTAGCGGAGTGAAGCGAGACTCAAATATCCCCGCGGTTCAGAGTAATAGCGGGGATTATTTGTCTCGTGCGGCACTCGTTTGCTAGTTGGAGCACGAGCGGCGAGTGCTGTCACGTGTCCACGGGACAGGTGAGCACGGGGCCTATAGTATAGGGTCATTTCTAGTCGCTTATTCGGGACGCGCGGTTCACATCAAACTTTGGATGGGGATGTTAGCACAGGGTATATATATAGTTGTTTGCAGTCCAATGTATAGGTTTATAGGTCGCATGTAGTAAATGCGGGGAGTTTGTGGGGTTTTATTATTTTTAGGCGTTTTTCATGCTTGTATTTGTGGTTTATAAATATTTTGTTTGGAAATAACGTACAGAGTATGACATTGGTTTCCGGGTGTCACCCTTGAGAGATATCCTGCAGGGAAATAATAGTTGTCCCGCCTCTGGACGCAGATTTCCGGGGGTTATCTCCGGTTTTTTCTGAGCGAGCGGGTTGATCTCGATGAAGGGGAATCTCTGAGACATGTACGTTTTTCAATAGGGGGTCTGTATTTTTGGCAGAGTACTGAAAAGTTTGTGATGTTTATGTTATGAATGTCCATTGCTTGGTATATATGTATATGCTGTCGTATTGTTTAATGTCTGATTAAACGCCTACCGCCTACGTCCTCACGGCGAGCTAGCGGCAAATCGAATATTTGAGTTGTGTCGGTTTTTTCAAGTAGCGGAGTGAAGCGAGACCTATAGAGCAGTACGGTTTTAACTACAACTTCCGACCGTGTTAATTCTAGTACACTACAGTTTTAACTACAACTTCCGACTGTGTCAAAAATATTGTACTAAAGTTTTAACTACAACTTCCGACTGTGTTAATTCTAGTACACTACAGTTTTGTACAAAACGCAGTAAAGGAATAAATTATTTAAGAACTAATAGATAAAATTAAACCATTGTTCTATTGTAAGAGTGTAGATATATGGATTGAACGGCGTTATTAAAATGTCCATGCCGGTATGAAATTTAAAAAAAAAACGCCGTTCAGTCGCTATATAAAACAGGAAAGTGTCTTACCAATGAAGTGTTTACGTGCCGTTCGGCCTACT
>NW_018478359.1:0-2129 GCF_002113885.1 Mizuhopecten yessoensis | reverse complement strand
CCAGTAATATTACGTTTCCACATATGGGATTTCATCCGCCCATGTTTCTATAAATACTCCTCATGATCTCTACACTTTGTCTAAATAATACAAGGCTATATCCAAACAGTCACCTTGAATGAAGTGAGGTTGGGGAAGGGGTAACGAAACATAATGTTACAGTAATGAACTGCTCGACAATCATGACTGCTAAATTAAAACTATCCAAGAACAAAGTTATTATCAATATAAACTACACACGTGTCAAAAAACTTCCAATACAGTTCACAATATCATTGAATATGACTACTCTTGCCAAAAAAAAAGCGACATGATCATTTCTGAATAAGATTATTGGACAAACACACATACGTTACACATGATCAGTAATAAACGTAATACTAATTGTTTTTGCATACAAGTGAAAATGTGGACGTGTGTGTTCAACCGTTCCTAGCAGACGAACAAAATCAACAATCATATGCATAACGCGTAGCGGTTCATTTTCAATAAGCAATAGCAAGTTCTCATTTAGTTATATAATTAATAAAACATTGATCGCAGATGCATCAAAATCAAAACAGTTAGCATATGTCGGTAGTAAAACTATCACCGGATAAATTACTTTGTATACTTACAGAATTCAACAAGAATATGTTCGTTATCTGCGATAGCTTGATCAAAGTTTTCCGTTGTTAATACGAGCACTCCACCATCTTCTTTTATCTCAACTGCTAACACTAAAGAACTTAACAAACACAATGATAAAATTTTGAAAAACATGATGAAAAGTCACCCAGTTTTCGGGGAGAGATCCTGCAATAGGTCTTCTGTCAGTGGGTAAACGTGGCAATAGAGGCCGGTTATGTGTGCGCATGCCAGTATAAAGACGGACTTACGGCGTGTTGTAATGTGATTGGCTGAAAATGAAATCATGTGATTTGTCAAATTTTCCCGGGATCCAAAAATACTTTTCTTACGGATATTACATATATAAATCTAGTATTATATTTCAATACACCTAAGGCAAAAGATGTCAAAAAGGCAAAAAATAAATAATTTATGTGTTTAAGCCCCGAAGCACCATTCTATTAATGATGTCTGAGGTAAAGTAGGTTACTAATTATGCCGGCCTAACTGTTAGAGCGTTCGTCTCTGTTTCTGTACAAGCCGTTATTTTCTAAAACTTAGTTTTTGACAAAGAAGACTTGAATGAGATTTAACACATAACTTTTTTGTGTCATAGATTTTTTTTTCGGAAAATTATCTTTCGGAACCTGCAGCAGAATGTCTGTCACAAGTAGGCTTATATTTCTAGTTTTAATGATTAACAGTGATAACTGAATGTAAATGAGGAGAGCGAAACATATATAATTATCAGTTAAAAAATAGGCCTACCTAATGCCCTGGTTAAAAACATCTTTTAATGGATACCTAGCTCTAGGATTTAGAACCATAACAAGTTACGCATATGAACTGTGTAAAAAAGTGGGCTTTTTCAAATATTTTATTTCCCCAGTCATAAAAATGTGTGTATATATATCTACTTCTTGCAAGCATAGATATATAAATACATATATAAATATTTTGATAGGGGCTGCCAGGGTTGGGAAAGTGTAAAAGAGTGTAAAAAAAACACCGTGATATTGGTTTGATTTAATTTTGTTTAACGCCCTATTAACGGATTCGGTCATTTGAGGACGTAATACTGTGAGACAAGTAAAATTATTTCCTCATTATCACGAAAGAAAGAATTATCAGAAATATTGTTTTATTTGATAGATGGAAAAGAACTATCAATATAGGTTATGAGCAAGAAAAGCAAATGATCCAAAGAATAAAAGCAGCCCCCACCCCACTTAAAATGATAAAATAAATCTAGATTCACACTTTTACTTAATAATTTTATAAAACAGTAATTAACTTTAGCCATTAAAATAAATTTAAAGTAGTATGTAATTGCACTTCTATTCATGTGTGTGTCTAAAACCTGTTTCCCAGTAACTGACCTGACCATATAGTATAGTCAATGGCGCGTGGCATGGCGTTTTAGACACGCCATTTGATTAACTCGTTTTATTTTGATGTCATTATCCACAAGTGACCCGTCCATCAAATGTAGGGTACTTGTCCTTACGTAAACCTGTTTT
>NW_018478358.1:0-2128 GCF_002113885.1 Mizuhopecten yessoensis | reverse complement strand
TCCTGTTGTGTACTGTCTGTCCCCCTCAGTGTTACCCCTGTCCAGATAGCCCTGTCCTGTTGTGTCCCGTCCTCTTGTGTACTGTCTGTCCTCCTCAGTGTTACCCCTGTCCAGACGCCCTGTCCTGTTGTGTCCTGTCCTGTTGTGTACTGTCTGTCCCCTCAGTGTTATCACTCTAGTGACATCATTTCTAACCAGAAGTTGATCAAACTTTATACATGTATCACGTATGTGAAAACCTCAAATAAAATAGGTTTTTCAGAGTTCCAATGTCAAGTCAAACTGAACAGTTACTATTTATAGAACTTTATCAAACATTGACACTGATTTCATAGGAATGGGGGAAGTCATGTCTAACTGATATTTTCTTGTGTAAATAGATATTCCCAAATGGTGAAAGACATTTTTCAAAAATTTGAGACGGAGCTTCCACGAGTAAAATAAATTTGAAACTGAATGTTAAATAATTAGGACAAGACCATTCTACTGAAATAAGCTGGGTACATTGTGGGGCCATCTTGTCTGTCTGTTCTTTTGATTGTACATGTTGTTACACTAGTACAAGGTTACAGGAGAGCAATACAGGCCCATTTAACCTACATAATTGTATTAATGTTGCTTTTTTTTTCACTTTCAGTAAAAAGAACAGTCAATTCATCAATGATTACTTTGAAGATAAGTACAAGGAAGAATGAACAACCAAAAAACGTCCCACTCACGATTTCTGTCCTGTGGAATTGTTTTACAAAGGAGTTCAAAGGGGTTTAATACTGATTCCGTTAATCCAAAACTGTAGAACGTCTTTGATGGTTTATCAGAAGTGGTGTCGATGTGTATGTAACAAAGGAATAACGAATAAAGTGCAGCATCAATAAAATTATGGCAAAATGTAACTGCATGAGCAATCTTTGACACCATATTTTCATGACATCATGCTTAACAACATGGCTGAATGCCTGTCGGAAGGAGCTTCTCAACACAAATATACTGTTTTCTGCTGTTATGTGGTAGGTTTTGCTTGCAATAATGTTTCCAATTATAAAGTTATGTAATTAACTTATTGTATGTACCAAGGTTGTATAACATGACCACCGATTCTTCCATCACTAAGCCAGCAGCTGGAAGAGAAAATCTGCGGCTTTAATACAGAAAATACAATTCTGATCATTATATAAAATTAAAACTGTAAATGTGGAAAATTTTGGGATGTGGAAATGTTTGTGTGTTATTCCTGATCTGTAAATTAGCACAGAAATATCCACATGCGAATTATATAGATTACGGATATATAGATTATAAGCATTTCTAAATCATTATCAACACAAAAATGTCCACACTGTCTCTAAAAACTCTTTTATCAACATAAAACATACATGGCTAGCAGCTTGATATTTTTCTTTCACTGTTTTTTGGAGGGATGTTTTTGCTTTTATAGAGGAAAATATTTCCGTGTAGGCATATCAAAAATGAGTATATACATGTATTTCATATCAAATGACTTCTTAACAGATATTTGCACTCTATACAGTCTGCAGAGCTGTAAAAGGCTATTTTGATGACTTGTTATAATTTTTGGCAAGCAGAGAAAAAAATGCCAATTGCATAAAACTAAAATCTGTGGGTCAGTTTTTGTAAGGAGTTTAGATCCATTTAAGTTTCAATCTTAAAGGGGTGAAGTATGTTGTTGGCCGGATTGCAACGCAATCGGGGCTTATAGATTGGCAATTCCTGTTCGTCCATCCGTCTGTCTGTCTGCACTAAGCTTAAGAAGTATGGTTATCCCACATCAACTAAACTTGCATGGCTTACGTATCTAAGGATGCCTATGACATGTAATGCTTCGGATGCTGCTTTTGAGCTACATTTTCCGCTTCAGTGTCCAGGTTAAGAAGATTGGTTTAGGTTTCTTACAGGTAACTACTTGTCCTTCATCAACTATAGGTACTTGCATGCTTTTGTATCTAAGGGTGCTTATCACATGAGATGCTGCCGATACTGGTTCTGACCTACATTTTCCACTTCAGTGACCAGGTTAAGAACTTTGGTTAAGGTCAGTTATTAAGTAACTACTTGTTGTACATCTACTAAACTTGCATGGCTTATGTATCTTAAAGGATGCTTATCACAT
>NW_018478357.1:0-2128 GCF_002113885.1 Mizuhopecten yessoensis | reverse complement strand
TCTGCTGACTTGTACGGTGCGTTTCTCTGTGACAATATCTGGTGAATTGTACAGTGCGTTTCTCTGTGACAATGTCTGCTGACTTGTATAGTGCGTTTCTATGTGACAATGTCTGCTGACTTGTACGGTGCGTTTCTCTGTGACAATATCTGGTGACTTGTACAGTGCGTTTCTATGTGACAATATCTGGTGACTTGTACGGTGCGTTTCTCTGTGACAATATCTGGTGAATTGTACAGTGCGTTTCTATGTGACAATGTCTGCTGACTTGTACGGCGCGTTTCTCTGTGACAATATCTGGTGACTTGTACAGTGCGTTTCTATGAGACAATGTCTGCTGACTTGTACAGTGCGTTTCTATGTGACAATATCTGGTGACTTGTACGGTGCGTTTCTCTGTGACAATATCTGGTGACTTGTACAGTGCGTTTCTACGTGACAATGTCTGCTGACTTGTACGGTGCGTTTCTCTGTGACAATATCTGGTGAATTGTACAGTGCGTTTCTCTGTGACAATATCTGGTGAATTGTACAGTGCGTTTCTCTGTGACAATATCTGGTGAATTGTACAGTGCGTTTCTCTGTGACAATATCTGGTGAATTGTACAGTGCGTTTCTCTGTGACAATATCTGGTGAATTGTACAGTGCGTTTCTCTGTGACAATGTCTGGTGACTTGTACGGTGCGTTTCTCTGTGACAATATCTGGTGAATTGTACAGTGCGTTTCTATGTGACAATGTCTGCTGACTTGTACGGCGCGTTTCTCTGTGACAATATCTGGTGACTTGTACAGTGCGTTTCTATGAGACAATGTTTGGTGACTTGTACAGTGCGTTTTTATGTGAAAATGTCTGGTGACTTGTACAGTGCGTTTCTCTGAGACAATGTCTGGTGACTTGAACAGAGCGTTTCTATGTGACAATATCTTGCGACTTGTACAGTGCGTTTCTATGTGACAATGTCTGGTGACTTGTACAGTGCGTTTCTATGTGAAAATGTCTGGTGACTTGTACAGTGCGTTTCTCTGTGACAATGTCTGGTGACTTGTACAGTGCGTTTCTATGTGAAAATGTCTGGTGACTTGTACAGTGCGTTTCTCTGAGACAATGTCTGGTGACTTGAACAGAGCGTTTCTATGTGACAATATCTTGCGACTTGTACAGTGCGTTTCTATGTGACAATGTCTGCTGACTTGTTCGGTGCGTTTCTCTGTGACAATATCTGGTGACTTGTACAGTGCGTTTCTATGAGACAATGTCTG
Organism: Mizuhopecten yessoensis; assembly: GCF_002113885.1. Taxonomy (NCBI): domain Eukaryota; kingdom Metazoa; phylum Mollusca; class Bivalvia; order Pectinida; family Pectinidae; genus Mizuhopecten; species Mizuhopecten yessoensis. The sequence continues at coordinate 866 of NW_018478357.1, read as the reverse complement.
CTGACTTGTACAGTGCGTTTCTATGTGACAATATCTGCTGACTTGTACGGTGCGTTTCTCTGTGACAATATCTGGTGAATTGTACAGTGCGTTTCTCTGTGACAATATCTGGTGAATTGTACAGTGCGTTTCTCTGTGACAATGTCTGCTGACTTGTACAGTGCGTTTCTATGTGACAATGTCTGCTGACTTGTTCGGTGCGTTTCTCTGTGACAATATCTGGTGACTTGTACAGTGCGTTTCTATGAGACAATGTCTGCTGACTTGTACAGTGCGTTTCTATGTGACAATATCTGCTGACTTGTACGGTGCGTTTCTCTGTGACAATATCTGGTGTCTGCTGACTTGTACGGTGCGTTTCTCTGTGACAATATCTGGTGAATTGTACAGTGCGTTTCTCTGTGACAATATCTGGTGAATTGTACAGTGCGTTTCTCTGTGACAATATCTGGTGAATTGTACAGTGCGTTTCTCTGTGACAATGTCTGGTGACTTGTATAGTGCGTTTCTATGTGACAATGTCTGCTGACTTGTACGGCGCGTTTCTCTGTGACAATATCTGGTGACTTGTACAGTGCGTTTCTATGTGACAATGTGTGGTGACTTGTACAGTGCGTTTCTCTGTGACAATGTCTGGTGACTTGTACGGTGCGTTTCTCTGTGACAATATCTGGTGACTTGTACAGTGCGTTTCTATGAGACAATGTCTGCTGACTTGTACAGTGCGTTTCTATGTGACAATGTGTGGTGACTTGTACAGTGCGTTTCTCTGTGACAATGTCTGGTGACTTGAACAGAGCGTTTCTATGTGACAATATCTTGCGACTTGTACAGTGCGTTTCTATGTGACAATGTCTGGTGACTTG
>NW_018478356.1:0-2125 GCF_002113885.1 Mizuhopecten yessoensis | reverse complement strand
GGATACACTGTTACCAATGAATACACTGTTACCAATGGATACACTCACCAATGAATACACTGTCACCAATGAATAACTGTTACCAATGGATACACTGTCACCAATGAATACACTGTTACCAATGGATACACTGTCACCAATGAATACACTGTCACCAATGAATACACTGTCACCAATGAATACACTGTCATCAATGAATACACTGTCACCAATGAATACACCGAAGGAATGTTTATGTTTTGCTGAGATTGAAATTGTTCACCAACAGACAGAGACAGCTGACCTTTAGTGCATAAGAGAACACGAGTCTTTCATCGCAAACTGCCTAAACAGACATGTTATGCAAGTGTTCATGCTCGAGTATTTACAAAATGACAATGACCCAAGTAACGAGAAAGCAGTTTCATTACTATTTAAAACATGACATTTAGGTTCTCATTTCGTAATTAGCTTAGTATGTTAGCTGCTAATCTTATTCTACACACTTACGAACCATTACTCTTATGGCTTAGTAAAGGTTCCGAGTTTAGATACAATACAAAAAAATATGTAGTTCATTTTGACCACTGGCCAGATCCGGGCCTTGATCCTAAACTTTACAACATAAATACATACTGTAGCAGAGAAATATGTGCTCTGCTATATAAAACAACATGGCCTCGTACTCGTTATTTTTATCAAGAAAAGTGAATTATTGTCAACACAATAATTAATACTGTTCACCTTTTATAGAAAAATGATAAATTTCCATATTGTTTTCTTCTTCAAAATACCAATTGTCCATCATTGTAGGATATACCGACACCTTGCCTACAGAAGGTTTGTCCGGTGGATTTGGCATCGTTGGTGATGCCACCACAGGAAAGTTCTGCCATCTTGTGTTGTCAGGAAGATAAGAGACACTTTTCCTTCTGAGGAATATTGCAGATTTAGATATGCACGTGTTTGAATTATTTGTCTTTTTTCTGTATTAGCTTTGTGGGTTTTTTTCATTATCAGCTTCTTAAAAGCTACAATGTCCAATGTTCATAGCCTATTGAACCTTGACCTGTGCTGTCTTATCAGGTCGCATTTACTATAGCTCTGGAAGGTCGAAGATACTGTAGGGGGGTTGTTTTGGTTCAAAACCATAATGACTTCAGCAGCATCAGCATAGGTCAAGCACGCCTTTGACCTCCTCTCCACAACAGCTTGCCTAATAAGTGTGACATATCCTGCAATGATACATGTTAAATGNACAGAGACAGCTGACCTTTAGTGCATAAGAGAACACGAGTCTTTCATCGCAAACTGCCTAAACAGACATGTTATGCAAGTGTTCATGTTCGAGTATTTACAAAATGACAATGACCCAAGTAACGAGAAAGCAGTTTCATTACTATTTAAAACATGACAATTAGGTTCTCATTTCGTAATTAGCTTAGTATATTAGCTGCTAATCTTATTCTACACACTTACGAACCATTACTCTTATGGCTTAGTAAAGGTTCCGAGTTTAGATACAATACAAAAAAATATGTAGTTCATTTTGACCACTGGCCAGATCCGGGCCTTGATCCTTGACTTTACAACATAAATACATACTGTAGCAGAGAAATATGTGGTCTGCTATATAAAACAACATGGCCTCGTACTCGTTATTTTTATCAAGAAAAGTGAATTATTGTCAACACAATAATTAATACTGTTCACCTTTTATAGAAAAATGATAAATTTCCATATTGTTTTCTTCTTCAAAATACCAATTGTCCATCATTGTAGGATATACCGACACCTTGCCTACAGAAGGTTTGTCCGGTGGATTTGGCATCGTTGGTGATGCCACCACAGGAAAGTTCTGCCATCTTGTGTTGTCAGGAAGATAAGAGACACTTTTCCTTCTGAGGAATATTGCAGATTTAGATATGCACGTGTTTGAATTATTTGTTTTTTTTCTGTATTAGCTTTGTGGGTTTTTTCATTATCAGCTTCTTAAAAGCTACAATGTCCAATGTTCATAGCCTATTGAACCTTGACCTGTGCTGTCTTATCAGGTCGCATTTACTATAGCTCTGGAAGGTCGAAGATACTATAGGGGGGGTGTTTTGGTTCAAAACCATAATGACTTCAGCAGCATCAGCATAGG
>NW_018478355.1:0-2124 GCF_002113885.1 Mizuhopecten yessoensis | reverse complement strand
TACTCTTATAGTTAGTACCAAGTTACACTTATAGTGAGTATCTAGCACTCTTATAGTTATTATCTAGTACTCTTATAGTAAGTATCTAGTACACTTATAGTGAGTATCTAGTAAACTTACAGTAAGTATCTAAAACACTTATAGTAAGTATCTAGTACACTTATAGTAAGTATCTAGTACACTTATAGTTAGTACCTTGTACACTTATAGTTAGTACCTAGTACACTTACAGTGAGTATCTAGTACACTAATAGTTAGTACCTAGTACACTTATAGTTAGTATCTAGTACACTTATAGTTAGTATAGAGTACACTTATAGTTAGTATCTAGTACACTTACAGTAAGTATCTAGTACACTTACAGTAAGTATCTAGCACACTTACAGTGAGTATCTAGTACACTAATAGTTAGTACCTAGTACACTTATAGTGAGTATCTAGAACACTTATAGTTAGTAACTAGTATACTTATAGTGAGTATCTAGTACACTTATAGTGAGTATCTTGTACATTTATAGTTATTATCTATTACACTTATAGTTGGGATCTTGTACACTTATAGTGAGTATCTAGAANAACTTGTTCTGAATAACCAAAAGGCTTAGGATGTTGATATTTAGTCAGTAGCATGCTGGGATCAAGGACTACTATGTTTGTTAAAGTGAATGACTTTGACTTATATTCAAGGTCACAGGGGTCAAATTTGTTTAAAATCTTTAATCGACCTCTTCTGAATAACCATGGGTCCCAGGATGTTGATACTTTGCAAGTTGCATCCTGAGATGAAAGGCTATAAAATTTGTTCAACATAATGAATTTGTTCGACTTTCAATCACAGGGGTGAAATGTTTAAAAAAAAAATAACAGGTTCTTTTGAATGAATTTAAATCATAAATACTGATATTTTATTTTGCCTGTAGCTTTATTTTAGATCACTTTTAAGGTTACAAGTGTGAGATTTATACCATGTGAGCGATGCAGGCCCATTGGGCCTCTTGTTTGGTAAGGTTCAAATGTGACTTCAGAGGTGAATGGTCTATGTAAAGACTGTCCAGTACACTTCTAATAAGTTGTTAAATCTAATAATGATTTATAATAATCTAGTACTCTTATAGTTAGTACCAAGTTACACTTATAGTGAGTATCTAGCACTCTTATAGTTATTATCTAGTACTCTTATAGTAAGTATCTAGTACACTTATAGTGAGTATCTAGTAAACTTACAGTAAGTATCTAAAACACTTATAGTAAGTATCTAGTACACTTATAGTAAGTATCTAGTACACTTATAGTTAGTACCTTGTACACTTATAGTTAGTACCTAGTACACTTACAGTGAGTATCTAGTACACTAATAGTTAGTACCTAGTACACTTATAGTTAGTATCTAGTACACTTATAGTTAGTATAGAGTACACTTATAGTTAGTATCTAGTACACTTACAGTAAGTATCTAGTACACTTACAGTAAGTATCTAGCACACTTACAGTGAGTATCTAGTACACTAATAGTTAGTACCTAGTACACTTATAGTGAGTATCTAGAACACTTATAGTTAGTAACTAGTATACTTATAGTGAGTATCTAGTACACTTATAGTGAGTATCTTGTACATTTATAGTTATTATCTATTACACTTATAGTTGGGATCTTGTACACTTATAGTGAGTATCTAGAACACTTATAGTTAGTAACTAGTACACTTATAGTGAGTATCTAGTACACTTATAGTGAGTATCTTGTACATTTATAGTTATTATCTATTACACTCATAGTTGGGATCTTGTACACTTATAGTGAGTATCTAGTACACTTATAGTGAGTATCTAGAACACTTATAGTAAGTATTTAGGACACTTATAGTGAATATCTAGTACACTTATAGTGAGTATCTAGTAAACTTATATTGAGTAATTAGAACACTTATAGTTATTATCTAGTACACTTATAGTGAATATCTAGTACACTTATAGTGAGTATCTAGTAAACTTACAGTGAGTATCCAGTACACTTATAGTTAGTATATAGTACACTTATAGTGAGTATATAGTACCCTTATAGTGAGTATCTAGTACATTTATAGTTGGTATCTTCACTGAGATTGGACAAGTCTAAGGGAGGAC
>NW_018478354.1:0-2123 GCF_002113885.1 Mizuhopecten yessoensis | reverse complement strand
ATAAAATGCAACGAGTGTAAGATCCTTTTTATCACATAATCAAGACACTTTGTGGCATTTACTCGTGAAAAACGATTTTTTTATGCAACCTTGAAATATAACAAGCCGCCATTTTGCCCCAGTGCGTAAGTTTGTGACGTCATGTACTAGCCATTGGCATGACGTCTCAATTGAAACAATTGAAACTTACAACGAATAACGGGGCGAATAGTTCATATTACATGGGTTAATACGCTAACACATATGACATGGGTATATTCACTGGATAACACTGTACATTATGTGATCAATATATATATTTAGCTTAGTTAATTATATGATTTTTTTCAAAATATTCCTAAGGTATTTCTCTCTATTCATAATCGATTAATCAAATACATATTCTGACCGGTACGTACAATACAAGTTATGGTTTATGTCAGTGGTGTGGGGATTCTCCCCGTTTTTTCCCGTTATTTTCTTTTTTCTTTGTTGCATCTGAAAGATTGTATGTGTGTTTTTACCCTATTGTATTTTTTTCAATATTTAAAGCAACAACAAACAAACGCACCATCAACCACAGCAAAGCACAAACTTGTCGACATGCTAAATAACACTTACACAACATATTGCCCCTATACTTACTTAGTGTCAACTATCAACATGAGAATGGAGGGTGAACTAAGTTTGTTGTGAAATATTTACATCACTGGTACCTAAGTTTGTCTATGTACGGATCAAAAAGCTTCACCAGGCATGAAATTGGCTGATTGATCCGGAAGCAATCTTACCCGGCGTTTCTACATGAATTTGGACAGAACGATACGGGACTATCTATATATGTTGAGAATATTGCCTCTCAAAATGAAATATTGATATCTTACTTGTCGTAAAACGAACTGCCCGGGAAAATTGAACACGTAAACTACTATTTATCCACCAAACCTCTTTATTGATTTTGATATCCGTGTTTTCTCGTGTNTTGATATCCGTGTTTTCTCGTGTCGGCACAGATGACAGCATACATGAATCTAGTCGGTGTATTAAATAAAAGCGTGAAAGGGATTCATAATTGAACGAATAATAATTTTACACTGTACCAGTTCGGTTATTTGGCTGATATTTTACACTGTATCAGTGTGGTTAATTTGGCTGGTTTCCAAGCTGTACATATGAGGGTTGTTTTGGCTGATTGCAAGTTGTACAAACAAATGCAGTGGATTTATCTGATACTGTACGCTGTGCAAGATAGTTTATTTGGCTGATATTGAACTCTCCGTAAGAAAGGTTTTGTGTGTTTTGAACGTGAATACCATGGATACATTCAAAGTATTCGTTCTTCATCTTATGATTCAATTACTAACTAATGTTCATGCTGATGATCTGGTATCGTCATTGCTGGGTTCTACAAGAGACATTCGATGTGAGTCACCTCCCCTATGGTTCAATAAAACAGGATCTATACAATGTCAGAGGACCTGCATCAGCTTCTCTAGATGTGACGTTTTACGCTATAGCAGATCGCATCTTGAGTGTTATCTCTATAGTGCATTGATCAACGCGAGTTTAAGTCTATATCAGGAATTGTTTTTCGGTATCCCATGATTCTTTCTTTAATGTTTTAGGCGTTGAGACATCTTCTGATGATACTCAACTTCGCCGGAATCTTGTGACTCTTGTAGCATGGGAGGGTTCATACCAAGACCGCCGAGAGTCATTTACTTATCGCTACTATGGCGCCATAAGTGCGACGACAGCTAAGGTCATTGTAATTGAAGATAACGTAGTTGCAGGAACAGAAAGGGTCGGGTTCATGTTAAACGCGATGGGGTGTGGCGTTGCTGGCTACAGTAGTCATCCGGTGCACAACTCTTCGATGGGGTTCGGCTTATATCCTGACGATGAATGAACATAATCTTGTGTTCAAATATCAAACATTACTGCTTGGCAATACTGAGACAGCGGAGTAAACTTTGAAAAGGTTTTAAATGTGGAAATCAGAACGTTGTCCTACAGAGAACACAGTGGGAAGTGCACCATTCGTGGTTGGCCCTTCAGCCGTCGCTCATCAGACTGCCGACACATTTATCTTAATGAAGGATTCCACGGCAGTTGGCACTGCAGCCTCGTTCGACTGGACACAT
>NW_018478353.1:0-2122 GCF_002113885.1 Mizuhopecten yessoensis | reverse complement strand
CAAACATTTGGCCTTTTGTTCAGATGTCAGCAAATGGGAGATCTTAAGTTGTTGGTCAGGATGTGATAAGTGTCTTCTGAAGCGCCAACCATATGAATAGAAAAAGTATAACGACAATCGTCCCAAATTACTGCTTTCACAGCAGCAATGTTCCTTTTCAATGCTGTAACAACTGGACAGGCTGGACGTGTGTCCCCTTTGATGTCAATTTTACCATTCTTGAATTTGTTCACCCACCTGAAATGGATTTCAGTGTGACGGCAGAGGTGCTTTTTATGCTGCACACTCTGCATCGGCTGTATCTGAAAGGCACGCCGTGCTTATTTCAGATTTAGTCTCGACCTTCAGGTTAGCATTAAAAAGACCCAACAATGAATAAGTTGTTCACATCCTGACTGATGATGATGACATTTTGCAGGAGCATTGCTCTTCAAATGCCTTTGCAGTCTGCCAAGGCGCCAAACTACTTTATAACCAGCCGTGTGGTGACGGAATTTATTGAATGGCCCTCATAACTGTCCAGTCACCAATAAACATTTTGTCTAAATATCCAGCCACCACCACTCTGGTTCTTCAAACAAGGTGAGCTAAAAGCTGCTAAATTCCACTGGAAATGTCAAAAAGGGAAAGAATAACCGAATGACAGAAGTCGTGTCAAAGTACCGGAACAAGTCAATGACTGCTGGATATATACTGAGCTGGTGAACTTATGCTGTAGTGCTGCATCCGTCTTAAGTCCGTCAACTTAGTAGATTTTGTCCAAGTTTGGTCTGCAGAATTAATGGGCAAAGGGGAACCAATGTTGTGTAAACCAATTGGTCAGAACAAGGGACCTTTAAGGGGAAGTAGACGGTTATATTGAAATTCCTCCTTCTTACAGTTGGACGGACTTGAAAGTTAATTTAGTTTTGCGCGGCATGATTGGGCAAAGATACTCATCGTTGTGTTATCGGAGGACAAGCCCCATGTAGTGGCAGAGGGATAAAGCCCAATAACGGAAACAGGAAAACATCCTTATACCTCGGCTCTGTATAAATGGAGGACAGAGGCAGAGGGACGGACCCGGACGTTAGGTCATAATTAGGAAACTACTCGATCCTGACCAATTGCTTAGAATGAAGACATAAATACACATTTGCCACCGGGATTTGTCCAGGGTTCTGTCGCGAACTTAGGAGCAGGGTTCAGTAGGCATTTGTTGGTCAAACTGGAAAAGGTTGATACCCTATAACCGTATATACATGCTACCTACAAGTTGCAATGTGGTCCATCTCAACACCAGGGGTGAGCAATTTTAAAAGTTTTGAAAACAATCAAGATCCCCACCCTATAATCATGTCTTTACGCATTGGACATAGTGACACTGACGCATCCATGGTACCAGGAATGGCCCTTCCGTTGGCCCGTCCCCATCAAAGGAGCCCTGGTCCCTTGGTATGAACATGAAAACGGATGTGATCCCCTCCTTATTATACTCAGATACAGTTGCTTATCATGAAGAAATGGATATACGTAAGCCATAAGGGTCGGCTCTTTGGTCCTTCCTGTTCTCTCGAGACTTAATCCCTTGATTATAACATGGATTTCCACCCGAACTCTGTATATACGAATTGTTGGACCTGATGATATCAACACAATTATGCTACAAGAATGGGTCTCCGGGTCTGGCCCTACCTCTGGTAACTAAGTCCCTTGACCGGAGCATGGAAACAGTTGTGAGATCCTTGCCCAATTCCCATGTATTTACTTGCTGGGCCTGAAAAGCAAAACACAATCATGTTACAAGGATAACCTCTGTGGTCTGGCTCCATCCTGGAGAATGATTATGTGGGTCAAAACGAGGAAACAGATAACCATATACATATATATACATGTTATATTCCGTATGAAGCATCTTTGGTCCCTTTGAGCTGGAAGTCGATTGTTGTTTAAAGAACGAATGTTAGCTCCCTTTCCTTAGGGCCTAGGCACATGCATGGCATTTTGGTAGTACTTCCGGCCTGGACAATCTATCATATGTCTTCCAAAACTATAAAGCATTCGTTTAACCAGGAAATCAAAAAAAGAGATTTAGAGAGCCTGTATCGCTCACCTGTTTCTTTTGTTACATGAAACTGACATA
>NW_018478352.1:0-2117 GCF_002113885.1 Mizuhopecten yessoensis | reverse complement strand
CATAAAAAAGTCGGATGTATCATTGCAATTAATTACGCATGATTTAGTATTTTGATATAAATTATAAAGAACTTTAGATATTTTGCCCGTAATGTTACTATTTTGTAATTTTCCCCACAAACCTGCTCGCCACACCGTATCAAAGGCCTTTTTAAAATCCATGAATGAACAATATAACGTTTTACCTTTTGAACAATATAAAGAAATTAGGGAATGCAATATACAAATGTTTTCCGTAGTGGAATATCCCTTTCGAAATTCCGCTTGGGCGGAGGATATAAGGTTTATCTTATCAGATACTTTTGTTAGTCTACCATTAAGTATAGAGGTAAATACTTTTCCCAATCATGACACCAGGATTATCGCCCTATAATTATCCGGATCGCCCTGGTTACTTTTATTTGTGTACATAGGTTTAATAATACCAACTGTCCATTCTTTGGGTATTAACCCAGTGTTGAAAATAATGTGGAACAAATCTGTATATAAATGCAAGAACTGATTGAGAGTATTTTTTATATATTCATTCCGTATTTCATCGATTCCGCTCGCTTTATTATTACTTCAAAATCTCCCCTTCCTCCTGTTAAACTTATGTAGCATAGTGTTGTATTTTTCTTCGGAATTTCGTCCTAAAATAGTTAAGCGATGACACAGATAAGGATCACATTTTAAGAAAGTTTATTTCAGGTTATATGCTTCAACAATTTCTTCTCCAGTGCCGCAGATGCGACAAGACCTCATTAGTTTGAATATGTCAGTCAAATTACCACGTGACAGTTTCTTATTATGTATTAAGATGGACATTCGACCGGTAGCTGCGTGCATACAAATGTCTGTAGCACACTTTCAAACAAACTATAATAGGTGGGAGCATCTCTCCTTCCTGAAGCTTTATATTAACACGGGCGTCCAATGGATATCTGCATAACTATACCGAAAATGTTCTAGGGCAATTACGAATTGTTATTATGATCAATAGATAAATTCAACGTCAATTGAAACGTGCCATTTACTATTTTTTTTAAGAATATTTAATCAATGGAATTCTGACAAATTTTCCCATCCCCCGCCCCCCAAGTTAAATTTTGACATTTTTGGTCTCGCGCCTTTTCCTCATATTTTTGTTATCTAATCTGTACTCATTTATCATTACAGTAATAAGCAATATAGTAAAAAAAAAAATCATAGCTATATAATAGATCATGTAATCAACTTGATTTCGTTCTAAATTCGGAAATTTAATATCGCTACTATCAGAACTGTATAATCTACCTTACATACGCCATTGGTTCAAAGTACAAGCACGTGTCCAACCGGTAGAATACCAGTCTGTTCTCTCCATGTTTTTTAAAAGTCTAGTTGGTATATATTAGAGATTCAAAGCAGTAATTGAACCTGCTTTACATTACAAAACCACTGAATTTTTGTCTGTTAATATCACACTTTTACGTGCTATACTATTATGACACATATTTAATTGTGAAGATATGTGTAAACCAACGGTCATTTAACTTGTTCACTTCGTGACATGGCTGTTATCTGCACGTTTTCGTTATCAAATTATCTAACTCTTATATATGTGTAATTATTTCTAAAAAAACAATAACCATATTTTGAAAAAAAAACAAAAAAACATTCTTTTCTGTTATCTTTTTTTTTTAAGTTCTACCTGGTCACCCTATAGACATTTATACAAGATAGATATTTTTTTATTAAAAATCATGTAATTTTTTGTACCTCTTTGTTTTTCCGGAAGTTAAATAACACTCCATTTTAATATGTATATTATACCTCACCCACGTCATGGTTTCAAAGTACAAACCGGTGACCATCCAGTAGAAGACCAGCCTTGTCGAGTAAATGTTATCAGGTACATATAGCAATTGTCGTGATACCCAGACGCCGGATGTCCTGACCATATGATTTTATTTGTATTTTGGACATTGTTGACCACAGCAAACAAAAAGAGATCCTTCTAATGCTTATCAATGTCCAACAATATACATGCACATACATGACTAGACTGGCCATTTGTCTCTAGAATATTTAATTAGATAAGTAAAACTACCATACTTTGGATCACTTGTATGTCGGATTATCCCAAACTAGAAGGA
>NW_018478351.1:0-2117 GCF_002113885.1 Mizuhopecten yessoensis | reverse complement strand
CAAGTCTACCCGGAGTCACTTACAACAACAAGTCTACCGGAGTCAATACAACAACAGGTCTGACAGGAATCATATACAACAACAGGTCTACCCGGCGTCCTATACGACCCCTAGTCTACCCGGAGTCATATACAACAACAGGTCTGACAGGAGTCATATACAACAACAGGTCTGACAGGAATCACATACAACAACAGGTCTACCCGGCGTCCTATACGTCCCCTAGTCTACCCGGAGTCCTATATACGACCCCTAGTCTACCCGGAGTTCTATACAACAAGTCTACCCAGAGTCCTATACGACAACAAGTCTACCCGGAGTCCTATACAACAACAAGTCTACCCGGAGTCACTCACAACAACAAGTCTACCGGAGTCAATACAACAACAGGTCTGACAGGAATCACATACAACAACAGGTCTACCCGGCGTCCTATACGTCCCCTAGTCTACCCGGAGTCCTATACAACAAGAAGTCTACCGGGGTTCCTATACAACAACAGGTCTGACAGGAATCACATACAACAACAGGTCTACCCGGAGTCATATACAACAACAAGTCTACACGGAGTCACTTACAACAAAAAGTCTACCGGAGTCAATACAACAACAGGTCTGACAGGAATCACATACAACAACAGGTCTACCCGGAGTCATATACAACAACAAGTCTACACGGAGTCACTTACAACAAAAAGTCTACCGGAGTCAATACAACAACAGGTCTGACAGGAATCATATACAACAACAGGTTTTCCCGGCGTCCTATACGACCCCTAGTCTACCCGGAGTTCTATACAACAAGTCTACCCGGAGTCACTCACAACAACAAGTCTACCGGAGTCAATACAACAACAGGTCTGACAGGAATCACATACAACAACAGGTCTACCCGGCGTCCTATACGTCCCCTAGTCTACCCGGAGTCCTATACAACAACAAGTCTACCCGGAGTCACTCACAACAACAAGTCTACCGGAGTCAATACAACAACAGGTCTGACAGGAGTCATATACAACAACAGGTCTACCCGGCGTCCTATACGTCCCCTAGTCTACCCGGAGTCCTATATACGACCCCTAGTCTACCCGGAGTTCTATACAACAAGTCTACCCGGAGTCACTTACAACAACAAGTCTACCGGAGTCAATACAACAACAGGTCTGACAGGAATCACATACAACAACAGGTCTACCCGGAGGCATATACAACAACAAGCCTACCCGGAGTCATATACAACAACAAGTCTACCCGGAGTCCTATACGACAACAAGTCTACCCGGAGTCCTATACAACAAGAAGTCTACCGGGGTTCCTATACAACAACAGGTCTGTCAGGAGTCATATACAACAACAGGTCTACCCGGAGTCATATACAACAACAAGTCTACACGGAGTCACTTACAACAAAAAGTCTACCGGAGTCAATACAACAACAGGTCTGACAGGAATCATATACAACAACAGGTCTACCCGGCGTCCTATCCGACCCCTAGTCTACCCGGAGTTCTATACAACAAGTCTACCCAGAGTCCTATACGACAACAAGTCTACCCGGAGTCCTATACAACAAGAAGTCTACCGGGGGTCCTATACAACAACAGGTCTGTCAGGAGTCATATACAACAACAGGTCTGACAGGAATCATATACAACAACAGGTCTACCCGGAGTCATATACAACAACAGGTCTGACAGGAATCACATACAACAACAGGTCTACCCGGAGTCATATACAACAACAAGTCTACACGGAGTCACTTACAACAAAAAGTCTACCGGAGTCAATACAACAACAGGTCTGACAGGAATCACATACAACAACAGGTCTACCCGGCGTCCTATCCGACCCCTAGTCTACCCGGAGTCATATACAACAACAAGTCTACACGGAGTCACTTACAACAAAAAGTCTACCGGAGTCAATACAACAACAGGTCTGACAGGAGTCATATACAACAACAGGTCTACCCGGCGTCCTATACGACCCCTAGTCTACCCGGAGTTCTATACAACAAGTCTACCCGGAGTCCTATACGACAACAAGTCTACCCGGAGTCCTATACAACAAGAAGTCTACCGGGGGTCCTATACAACAACAGGTCTGACAGGAGTCATA
>NW_018478350.1:0-2115 GCF_002113885.1 Mizuhopecten yessoensis | reverse complement strand
AATCCAGCAGTTGGAAGTAGTCTATTGACTCTTCCACACAATCCAGCAGATGGAAGTAGTCTATTGAGACTTTTGACCCTTTATGAAAAGCTCTCATTATTGGTGATATGTAGATCGCACAATGCAGGACCAACCTGCTTAAGCTATAATGTCATATGCTATCCAGTTAGTAGAGTACTAAACGTTATACCTTGATATATATCCTTCCGTTTGATACGAGAGTATACGACACAGATCATGTCTGTCAGGGTGGACAGAGTCAGCATGAAGAAGCACCAGTCTGTGAGGTAGATAAACCACTTGATCTGTTGATTAGGATCAGGCCCCGCCCACTGCCAGCTCAACACTCCTGTTAGGATGATCCAGACCACGTGGTATATAGCCCATATCACCCGCCACACCAAATATGGTATTTGCTTCCCGCACTGTAAATATAGCATCAAGTATACAACCATTACCATGTCATGTGTGCAGATCAATGTCTAAAAATCGTCACTTTCTCAGAGATCAAATTTTCGTAATTTATAAAAAAGCACCTAATTGTGGCTTCACTTTGTGGGGAATATAACAAAATAAGGTTGTTATTCAGATTTTTTTTAAAAATCTTCATTGAATAAACATTACACATACTTTTTGTAAATTACCTATTTGTCTTCCGAACACCTATTGGTTATCGTTATCTGGAGAAAGGTACAATTTATGGAAATTCTACAAAACGTTTGGAACATGTTTACGGTATATAGTTATTTATTCTAAAAAAAAGAGTAATTTAAATAAATATGTGAAGCATAAAACATAGCTTAAATTTTCATCTGTGTAAGAGACCTTAGACAAGCTGCTGTTTTCTTATTCACGATTTATCAACCGTATTCACATATTTCATGTTTAGGTATTCACGGCCACGCCTGTAATAGGTAAGTCTGGTTATCTAACATTGTATAGACATGTGTACATATCAACGTCCATCAATGCCTACATCTTGTTCCTATTTACTCGTAACGTTACAATCTAAAGGCTTGTATCATCCTAGTTTGAAATCACGTATGGATCTATTATACCACGGACTTATATAGCAATCTAATTCCGTGACTTTACCAACTAAACCTTTATGACTTCAATTAAATGTTTTGATTTAGTTTTAGCCTCCAAACCTCAATAGAATGGTTTATACATTATCATTATATCAAATTGCACACATCCTTCCTAGAAAACTAATGGAATACGAGAGAACATTTCAAAAGTACTTCAATGGTCGATGATATCGTCTCCTTGGTTACTAGAGTAGACTATACATACATTATTTTATATACACTCAGCTTACAGTGGATGACGACGAGGACATATGCTAGTTACTTACCGCAGTCATAGGTGATTTTCCTCAACACCTTACATGTATATGGAGAGTTAGGTATCACTCACCTGAAACTGGACGAAATGGTGTGGCCTGTCATATTCCAGAAGGAAGTTGGACACCTTAAATTCTTGAGAACAACACTCTCGACATCCGCCCTCACCAGATTCGAGGTCGGCCATCTCTATTCAGCTACGGAATGTAAACAGCAATATATAGGGCGACTTTTCACCTGGTGGCGTCACGGTTCGTGGCGTCACGTTCTATCACGCAAGGTGGGTTTGTAGAAAATGATGGGGTCCATTGATGAACGTGTTGCCTCTGAACGGAGTTACCTGTCCACAGGTCGCTGGGCAGTCATCCTTGATTGGTCGGTTATGTTTTGGTGTAATCACCTACAACTGTATACGGATATACCGTATCGGACCACAGACTTAGATCCGTGATTGTACCAAGTCATGTTAGGGCGTATAGAACTTCAACATACATTCCATATTCAACCTTTGCCAGAAGGTACATTATAATTGAAATCAACCCATGCGTGACTTGATGACTATACCATATCATATAGGTAAGATCGATTGACTGAAGTATTTAATGTATGTTTTTACTCCTCAATAGCCTGAATACCGATCAGAACCATACTAACTCTTCGCTAACTCCATTACCTACAGTGTACAGTATGACAATACCGATCAGAACCATGGTGACTCTTCATCCCTACATTACCTACAGTGTACAGTATGACAATACCGATCAGAACC
>NW_018478349.1:0-2112 GCF_002113885.1 Mizuhopecten yessoensis | reverse complement strand
TATATATATATTTATATATGGTTCGTTTAGTAAGTGTTTGAAAAGACTAAATTGCTACTTCAAATAGACCAAAATAGGCCGAAGTATGTTAATGACTGGTGACTTGCTGACCTGCTACAAAGGAGGTATTGGCCTCGTAGTATTAACTGTAAATCCTACACCCCTGAAGTATGATAACAAGCGAGGCCTTCCGCACGACTGCCTGATGAGAAGGGACATTCGGGTGTTGGGTGTTGGTAGAGGGCGTGGCCTGAGGTATGACTTGCCGTTTTAGACATGCAATATCGCTGTGAAATCACGGTAGTGCTTTGTATAGTAATACGTGTTTTGTGTTCGAGTTTTGTTCTACTTGATTATGATTACTGTAAAAGTACACAGAGCCACGACCTCTTTGCTTACGTCAGAATCCAGCTGTTCAACGTCTTCTTAGCTTGACGACAAATTAATATCTATTTTTCATAAATAGTTTTATTCTATATTTATTGCAGAGTTTGCTTCCATGTGCTTCTTGTCTATAGGTGAAAATTCAATGACAATTTGTTTTATCGGAATAAATCAACAGTTTTGTTAAATGACAAATTCCGTTAAAGCTGCTGTCGTCAGGCGTTCTTTGTTATGAAATCAAACAATAATCTTTTGAAAAATACACACTTAACTTGTAAATGGATCACAACGAAACTATACACATAAAGACTATTCTTATTGTTACATGTTATATTTGGGTAACAGGAAGATGTACACCAACAATACGGCCCGATCCTTGTGCACGAGCTGTTAACGGGTAAACATGACCGTCCCTTTTAAACGCGCTGCTTATACTAGGCAGCCCGTTTGCCCGAAACTTAGATCGCCGTGAGAGTTTGGTAATTTTTACGGGTAAACACGACCTTTGTGCACGCGCTGTTTCTATGGGTCTTACATAGGTCGCCTAATACGGTTCATCTACGCGAATCCCACAAAGGTCGTCTTTTACCGCTCATATTTCGGTACATGTGTATCACAAAGGTCGCCTCATAGGGTCATCTACATGGATCACACATAGGTCGCCTCATACGGTTCATATTCATGGGCCAATTCAATAAATCAGTCCTCTTACGGTTCATATACACTAAAGACACATAGATCAGCCCTAATGGCCCATATACCGGTACATGGACGTCACATGGTACGCCTGTTAAGGTCCATATACCGTCACATGGGTCGCCTCTTACGGGCTTTTTACACATATATCACATAGGTCGCCTCTTACAGTTCATTTTCATTGGTCACCACATATGTCTCAACTTGTGGTTTATCTACACGATCCCTAATTGGTCGCCTCTTAGGATCATCTACATATACATGGACCGAACATAGGTCGCCACTCGCGGTTTATACAGAAGTATACAGGGACCCCACATAGATGTCTTTATAATTTTCACATACAACGACCCAAATATATTGCCTCTCCTTTTCAAATACAGGCACCCCACGAATAAGACATAAATCACGTCGCTGTCACCGTGCCCCTTCCCCGAGCCCCAATCACTAATGAACCCCGCCCACCGACTCTCATAACGGTAAATACTATACGTTATTATGTTCATGTACCAAGGACACACAGACAAAACACACCAATTATGCAGGTGTTTGTGGGATTTTAGTTATATTACCAGTACCATAGTAGACCTCGTTAAGACGTATAGCATTGTCACACTGAAAGAATGATATAGCAGGTGTTTAATTGACATAATCAAGTGAAATTCAAATCTAAAAGTGACAAACCGGGCTGGAGTTTGTTGCGTTTAGACGACATTCCATTCCGGCAGTGACATTGTTTTAGAAAATCAAATACTTTTTAATTAATACGACCTCCGTGTAACGCAGAAAACATTGGCCGTTTCGACACGTCAACGCTCTTTGGTCCAAATTGTATTTTGAGGAATGATGCCACGTCCAACGCCTTGTTGTTCTAACGTAAAACAAGAGGTTCGTGGTCGTTAATGGTTACAGGAGGTGTATTATAATTGCTATTTGTTGTTAATATGACACAACAAACAATAGTTCAAATTAATTCAAATTAGTTTATTATAGTGTCACCTGTAAAAGGTATAAGTATTACAATCTCTAAAA
>NW_018478348.1:0-2111 GCF_002113885.1 Mizuhopecten yessoensis | reverse complement strand
TTTATTTATTGCCGTGGAGCATTCCGCAATTGTCAATATACCTTCCCATGAGACTGTATCATCTTCTGTTAATGAGTTTGGTATGGCTGTTGTTTCTAAATACTCATTCAAATGTGATATATCATGATTTGAGGTGTTATATAATGTCTTATAAAAATCGTGTATTTGTTTCGATATTTCATTTGCGTTTGTTACAATTCTCCCATTTTCACCTTCTAATGTTCTAATTGCTTTTTTTCTGCTGTCTACTTTTTTCTATACCTAGAAAATAGCTTGTGTTTTTTCTCCATTTTCTACCCAGTCTATCCGTGACCTTATCTGAGCACCTTTTGCTGACCTCACATATCTTTCCTCCAATTCCCGTTCTAATTCTTGTTGTTCAATTAGTTTTTGTTCAGTCATTGTGACATTCGATCGATTAAGAAAAGCCAGTTTCTCTTCCATAATCTTAATATCATTTTTATTTTTGCGGGCATGTTAAATTGTTTAATTAGTACCTTGCAAAAGTCCCAAGATTCTCTTTTATTTAATTGCATGATTTCGCATTCCCGTTTTGATTGTATTATCACTTTTTCAATTAAATTTTTATATTCGTCATTATTTGATATACTACCGTTAATCTTCCAAACCCCCTTTCCTCTATTATCTCTAATTACCTTCAATTTGAGTGATATACCTTGATGGTCGGTGTATTTAATTTGGGCCGGTCTTATATCTACGCTCTGAACTGTATTAATTATATCTTTTTCTATCAGAAAATAATCAATCCTACTTGCTTCCCCATATCTGTTACGTCTCCATGTATATTGGATTTTTTTTTTTATTACGTAATCTCCAAATATCAACTAAATTTAGAGATTTTTTTGTATTTGTTACTCCATATGTCCTTTTAAGGATCCTGTTTTGTACACTTGTTTTTCTATCAATCTTTTCGTGTACCTCGTTAAAATCGCCACCGACTATAATAGATCCAGCTTTATGGTTTGTTATTTGTTTCTGTATATTTTTAAAGAACACATTTCTATTTTGTTCACAATTTGGTGCATATACATTAACAATTGTATACACATCATTTTCAATTTCAATGTTGAGTATAATAAATCTACCATTCTCATCAATTACCTTCTTTTGTACATCGATATTCAATTTATTGTTCCATATAACCGATACACCCCTGCTTTTATTGTCACCAAAACTTGATATAGCTTTAGCAAAATTGTGTATTTCATTGTTAATTACATCAACCAAATCTTCTGTAAAGTGTGTCTCCTGCAGAAATGCTATATCAAATTTCTGATTTTTAAGCCATTCATATACTCTGAATCGTTTCGATTTGTTTCGAAGACCCCGAGTATTCAATGACAATACATGTATAGTATTAGGGATACCAATCATAATTGTATACATTTTTCATTATACCATCACAACACATATGGTTACATGCAATAATAATGATAAAAGCACTCAGCTCCTTTGTACAAAACTGGAGTATTTGTATCATTATACAACAATAACAAGTATAGCTATACGTATTTCTTCTACTTATGAAATNACATTTTTCATTATACCATCACAACACATATGGTTACATGCAATAATAATGATAAAAGCACTCAGCTCCTTTGTACAAAACTGGAGTATTTGTATCATTATACAACAATAACAAGTATAGCTATACGTATTTCTTATACTTATGTAATTACTCAGTCTATTTCTTACAAATAACTGAAGTACTGTGTCAGTCTTAAAATGTCTTGTTTCATTATCGTTCTCGTTTAGAACAGTTTTGTTATACATATACGGGGTTATCACGGAGTTGACTTTGTGTTGTTCGTCCACCCAGACGACTTTTTAGATTTTTTGTACTGACCATTGAGTTCCTCGCTTGGAGTAGGAGGAGATCGTACGTTCTTGGGGGATGGCCGCGGATTGTTGGGAGTACCCGGTGTACTCGAACCAACTACTGCCGCAAACGTATCCTTAATGGACGTTTGACATAATCTTCATTACTGTGATGAGATATTACAATAATACATACAGTTTTCATTATTGCATACGAGCTCTCTGTATTTTTTTCATTCCGTAATATTGATCTACAAATTGTACCCAAT
>NW_018478347.1:389-2110 GCF_002113885.1 Mizuhopecten yessoensis | reverse complement strand
GAATATAGGGAACGACAACAGAGACACAAGTGATACCAGAATATAAGGACGACAACAGATACAGAAGAGATACCAGAATATAGGGACGACAACAGAGACACAAGAGATACCAGAATATAGGGAACGACAACAAGGACAGAAGAGATACCAGAATATAGGGAACGACAACAGAGACAGGAGAGTACCAGAATATAGGGAACGACAACAGTGACAGAAGCGATACCAGAATATAGGGAACGACAACAGTGACAGAAGCGATACCAGAATATAGGGAACGACAACAGTGACAGAAGAGATACCAGAATATAGGGACCACAACAGAGACAGAAGAGATACCAGAATAAAGGGACGACAACAGAGACAGAAGAGATACCAGAATATATGGAACGACAACAGTGACAGAAGAGATACCAGAAAATAGGGAACGACAACAGAGACAGAAGAGATACCAATATAAGGACGACAACAGATACAGAAGAGATACCAGAATATAGGGACGACAACAAAGACAGAAGAGATACCAGAATATAGCGAACGACAACAGAGACAGAAGAGATACCAGACAGAAGAGATACCAGAATATAGGGAACGACAACAGTGACAGAAGATATACCAGAATATAGGGAACGACAACAGAGACAGAAGAGATACCAGAATGTATGGAACGACAACAGAGACAGAAGAGAATAGGGAACGACAACAGTGACAGAAGATATACCAGAATATAGGGAACGACAACAGAGACAGGAGAGATACCAGAATATAGGGAACGACAACAGAGACAGGAGAGTACCAGAATATAGGGAACGACAACAGTGACAGAAGCGATACCAGAATATAGGGAACGACAACAGTGACAGAAGCGATACCAGAATATAGGGAACGACAACAGTGACAGAAGATATACCAGAATATAGGGAACGACAACAGAGACAGGAGAGATACCAGAATATAGGGAACGACAACAGGGACAGCAGAGATACCAGAATATAGGGAACGACAACAGAGACAGCAGAGATACCAGAATATAGGGAACGACAACGGAGACAGAAGAGATACCAGAATATAGGGACGACAACAAAGACAGAAGAGATACCAGAATATAGCGAACGACAACAGAGACAGAAGAGAAACCAGAATGTATGGAACGACAACAGAGACAGAAGAGAATAGGGAACGACAACAGTGACAGAAGATATACCAGAATATAGGGAACGACAACAGAGACAGGAGAGATACCAGAATATAGGGAACGACAACAGTGACAGAAGCGATACCAGAATATAGGGAACGACAACAGTGACAGCAGAGATACCAGAATATAGGGAACGACAACAGATACAGAAGAGATACCAGAATATAGGGACGACCACAGAGACACAAGAGATACCAGAATATAGGGAACGACAACAGGGACAGCAGAGATACCAGAATATAGGGAACGACAACAGAGACAGGAGAGTACCAGAATATAGGGAACGACAACAGTGACAGAAGCGATACCAGAATATAGGGAACGACAACAGTGACAAAAGAGATACCAGAATATAGGGAACGACAACAATGACAGAAGAGATACCAGAATATAGGGAACTACAACAGAGACAGAAGAGATACCAGAATATAGCGAACGACAACAGAGACAGAAGAGATACCAGAATGTATGGAACGACAACAGAGACAGAAGAGATACCAGAATATAGGGAACGACAACAGTGACA
>NW_018478347.1:0-237 GCF_002113885.1 Mizuhopecten yessoensis | reverse complement strand
GGAACGACAACAGAGACAGAAGAGATACCAGAATATAGGGAACGACAACAGAGACAGAAGAGATACCAGAATATAGGGAACGACAACAGTGACAGAAGAGATAATAGAATATAGGGAACGACAACAGTGACAGAAGAGATACCAGAATATAGGGAACGACAACAGAGACAGAAAGGTACCAGAATATAGGTAACGACAACAGAGACAGAAGAGATACCAGAATAAAGGGACGACAAC
>NW_018478346.1:0-2109 GCF_002113885.1 Mizuhopecten yessoensis | reverse complement strand
AGGGTTTATGAGAAGACAATTTACTCTCACGATCGCATAAAGGTCTTGACTACAATACACACGCTTACGAAATGAAAATAAACTGTATTTTCAAGCTTGTGATTACCCATTTACACTACAGAGATATGACTAACTGCGCCGATGAATATTTTGTATGGTAAAATTTCTTTGTCATTTATATATTATAACTTAAAATTAAATTCATCTCTTTGATAATATGTAATTTATATTACATTTTTAAACCACTTTGTTTGCATAAATGTCCATCATAAAGTTCCTGGATGGAACATAATTAAAAAAAATGTCACTGGTCACTCTATGTTCAAGCTTTTAGTCTAAGTTCTTCATCATGGATTGAATAGTCGTCACCCTTACGTCACATCCGTTAGAATATAGGAAGTTCACACGCAAGTTTGCAACATATATATATTGCATCTTTGAAACATTTAGACTACTAGTTTAACTTTGATTTATTTTATTTTGTGAACGTCCATCTATTTATTGCTGTTTGGATCTTAGTCTATGCGAAACAAACCAATCAGAACGAATATTAACGGGTGTCACGAATGTATTCTACTGCGGAATATTTATTTTTATTTTTCCATTTACAGTATAAACGTTTAACTGAAATATCGAACATAAATAGCAATAAAGGTACCCTTGATGTATTTATGTGTGTGCTTTTATATCATAGATTGGAACTGAAGAAGAACCGTTCCAACACAGTGCTAAGGTCACTTTGCACGGGCATCCGCGATCGAAGGAGATACCAATATATGGGACGAAGACAATAGCTATCAGGGACTCACGGATAGAATTACACGGTGAGTATAAAACTTTAATAACACATGAATTGAATAGTTTCAATTACACATAGTAAGAATTAATATGTCGATATGTATGATGTGGTCCATGGGTGTCACACCAGCATGGTTTGTAGAGTGCATTCATAGATCCACTGACTTAAGGACATTCTCTATATAGGTATTTTGTGTGAATATGACACTTTCAATACTGTTAACACAGGTTAAGTTAAAGGTATCGTAAGTTGCGTTAGGGTACTTCGGAAGAATAAATAATTATTTGTTAGAACAATTAATGAAAAGAATTAATTCGGAACAAGGAACCGTTGCGTGCTGACCACGGTTAAGTTGAACAAGTGTTGTACAAAATTCGTGTACAGTGCAACCTCGATTCAATGCCCCTCATTTCATATGCCACTTTCCACACTGCCATAATATTTCAAAATTCGTTCTCTTTTTTGTTAACACTATTTTTTCAGTCTAAATTATCACCAAACCCCATTATACCGCAAACATTTACGAATGATGGTTGTACAGTGAGCTTTTACTCTACTTTGATCAATTGGCTTTTCCACCAATGAGTTGTGGACCTTCAGGGAATAGATATTAACTATATATAACAGGTGTCTGTATCAAATTTGCAGCCATATGGATAATGCATAATACTGTGATACTCTTTTGATGCTATGGTATATAAATAGTTGGGAAGTTTAAGTCATTATGAATTGTCCTGAGGTTTTTTGGTGGTCATAAACCGGAAAGTTTGATTTGAAGCAATTCAAGTTCAAAGGCGACATACACCAGCCCTTTCCTACTTCAAATTCTTTTTTTCTATGTACTCTGTTTATGCCTAATACAAGGTAAACTTCCCCGATTTATATTTCTAAATTCATTAGTAAACTGGAAGCGCTTAATGTCCCCCTCTGAGTAATGTCTATTTATAGAAATGAATATTCACATACTTCAATTAATACAAACTATCAAGTTCTGTTATTGTGTGTGAAGAAGCAGTATATTAATGTCAATCAACAATTCATGGTATTTATCGATTTGTGTTTGTGTTCAGTAAAAAATCATATCGAAAGCGAAAGCGAAATAAATATTAAAAACTTGAACTATCGAGGCAATTTAAAAAGTTGATTTAATCCAGCAAAAGCTGTTCATGGTCATTTGTGTGAAATCTTCAAAATAATATTGATATGAATATTTCAATAGAAGTCGATTGGTTATTATTGGTGAACGTTCATATTGTAAACGTACTGGTATTTTAGTGGAATCCTAATTTAACCGCATTTTGTAGTTGTAA
>NW_018478345.1:0-2109 GCF_002113885.1 Mizuhopecten yessoensis | reverse complement strand
GTGTGGTAGAGTGTGATATTGTGTGTAGTAAGTTGTGTTGTACGTGTGGTGGTAGGTTTAAGTGCGGTATTGTGAGTGGTATGGTATTTGCCACTGCGTGCTATACAAAGTATTAATGTGTGAGATCATGTTTGGTTAGCGTTGCGATAATGTGTATGGCCTGTCTTAGAAATTGTCTCCTTCAGTATTTAAAAATGTGAAACAAACGCACAGATGGTCGATTACTATGTTTCCATCTGCATAATTAATTCTCATTTGATTTCAATATCTAAAAGATGATGCCATCGCTTAAATTTGACATACAGCAAACAAATAAAACCTACTTATCCCTTACATTTAGCCCTTTTTTGGTCGGGTTAGAAATGTTTAAAGAGATAACAACCTTAAGTTAACTATAAATGTACACAACTCGGTCAAAGTTATCATTCATTTCTGGATCTGGACATGTGTTCAGGAAATATCAAACACTGATCTTTTGTTGCATAAACAATGGGCCTACTTGAACTTGTGGTAATATTGTATGCTGTATAAACTATAAAGTAAAATCCTTGCCTTATATCCTCCACTAAATTCTGCCCTTCCCCAAAATTTGACTACCAGCAGTTTCGATCCTTCGCCCATGTACGGCTTCGTAAGCATATTTCAGTAACAGACAGAAGCCCACGCGGTTAACACTATTCTCCCTTAGGGCAAACGCATAATTAAGTTTGCCTAATTAATAATCCTTAATTTGAATAAACATGATTAGGGGACATTTTGTTGCTATCTTGCACGGTATCTTTCAAAAACTACGTCTGATAAACGACGTCCCGGGGCCACAATGCTGATTTGGCCATCCTGACGGGTTCATTGGGCGATATCAGCTATGTACGTCACTACTCAAAAAGTTAGAAAACTGGAATCACAATCTGTGGCCTTTTGAGTCCATAACGGCAGCTATATACAGCTCTATGCTCAAAAGTCTGGGATCACAGTCTACCCGGCTGTAAATACTCAAATGACTGATATATTCTAATAATATCGGGATCACAAAATACCCCTTGTAATGTACTCAAAAGACAAGGGATAATCACTCTGCCCTCTGTTTTTTTAACTGCAAAAAGTATGTACATGTAAATAATAGGTATTCTACGTACGGAAGAGCATTATAGCAATACATTATAGCAGTTGGGAAAATCGTATTTTCGTATTGCTTACTCGAAATATAGAGTCAGTAACAATACAATTTCCGAATAACAATGTAGTAAGTCGAAACTTTGATTTCGTAAGTCGAATTTCGAGTCAGTAACACGAAAAAACGAACTTTATGTTGTTTTTCTTTGTTACCATAATGCTGTTACGTGTATTCACGTTTTCATTGCCTGTCAAAAAATAAAGATAAATCCCAAATATTTTGATAAATATTATCTAACAATTAAATGTTTAACCTAGCGCCCCCAGTTCACATATATATTTATTCTGTATTTGTATGTATTCATCTAAATCAAAAGGAACTGTTCTTGCTCATCCCTACAGTATGTCATGAACAATGTTTTTGTTGATGCAGATCATTAGGGAACAAAGAACATATAAAACATCTCACTAGGGTTTCCTATGGACTACTATCGACAGCAAACCGCAAGTAAATTACTGTTTTAGCTGCATTAGTCAGATAAGCGGCCATA
Organism: Mizuhopecten yessoensis; assembly: GCF_002113885.1. Lineage (NCBI taxonomy): Eukaryota > Metazoa > Mollusca > Bivalvia > Pectinida > Pectinidae > Mizuhopecten > Mizuhopecten yessoensis. The sequence continues at coordinate 445 of NW_018478345.1, read as the reverse complement.
CAAACACACTGACCGCTGTATAATTCAGCCCCACAGGCGATCTAACTCCTGAATAGGACACACTTTATTGGACAAAGGGACGCCCTCTCATCTTCGTTTCTGGATGTACAATGATTGGGCCGGGTAGGGCAATCAAAATGATGTGGCTGTCTTATGTTTCCATATTTAACAATATTTTTATTGAAATAAGCTTTTTTATTGACCATCGATGCCGATGGTCAATAAAAAAGTTTATTTCACATAAAGTGGATTGAGTTGGTCGAGGGTAGTACTGTTACATTGTTGTTAAATTACTATACTATTGTTAGGATAATCTCATCGAGATGATTATGATTTGATGGTAACCATCATCATCAAACTCTATTTTCTCCAAAAAGAAGATATTTGTGTACAAGAAAACCCCACCAACACTCGTTGTAGAACCTCTATTTACCCACCAACACTC
>NW_018478344.1:0-2108 GCF_002113885.1 Mizuhopecten yessoensis | reverse complement strand
ATATTCTATATTCAGCAAAGGGACATTAACACCACATGCTTTGAAGGAACACAATGATGGCGTTGCACACACTTTATAAAAGACTGAATGAGGCCGTACGGCTTTGAGCCATTTCTAGCCGACAATACTATAATATGAACATGTAAATTGATTTCAATGTGAGGGCAAATTTAAATTTTCCCCTGGAGTTGCTCCATCATCGATGACACCATTGTCGTTTAACTTTAGCTGTTGTGAAGATGCAAAACAGCAGACAACAACTAAAATCTCTTGTAAAATACATAAATCTTTAAATCGTATGCGATGTTCATTTCACAGATATTGTATACATTATGAACGAGTTTCCTGTCTGCGAAGTAAGTAAACATAGTCACAATTTTACAGCGGAATAAGAATATCGTTTACATGGCTAGAATTGCTTTACACCATTACGCGCAATATGTGTGTGATTACGGCTCAAGTCAAATGGTCTGGAATGGGGCACCAAAGTGGGGAATATACATGCTAGCACAGACTGTAATTATGGGGTACCTTGGGGGGAGTTATCTCTCTATTTCTTTACAAGAAGCACGATGAGCACCAAAAATAATTACATAATATTACTTCGTTAGTGCAGAGCGAGTGCTTTACTACATAATAAAATAAACAATATTCTGCAGAAACAAAAAAGGAAACTTATTTATGATTAATTCATTTTATGGTTTACAACTTTTTCTGTGGTTGCTGTGATGTAGAATTTTAATTGAGTTGGCTTAAATCATTATGATGGGTGCCACATGTGGAGTCGGAAATACTCACCTCTCCGGAAAGTAATTTGGTTGATAAAAATAAGCAATTATTACGTATTATCGAATTCCTTATAAACAAGACTTCATAACGTCTATCACGTCATTTAAAACAAATGATATTGAAATCAAACCATCACATTTCCATGTCAGTCCTAAGTCATGCTAATGTGCTTGACACTTATGTTGGTCATACATTTGTTTCATTGCCTGTAGATTTTTCAGAGAGATAGTCCCTAAGATGTGTTCTACAGATCCAGTCAAAATTGATTAGCTCATTTTTTTCTTTTTTTTTCCGGGTCAACGTCAACGCAACAGCCAAGGTCATAGGAAAACGGAAGCACCACAGAAAAAAAAGATTAAGTAAGTAGAAAAAGGAAAAGATCAAGTCGTAAACACAAATAAAAATAAACTAAGAAAATAAAGGAAACATTCAATCCCAAATGACACGCGATTAAATCTTCCGTCTATCGTCACAATGCCATCCCATGTCACGTGACACAAAGTAGGACCAATGAGATTGCGTGAAACAAGCAGATCATGGATGCAAACCCGATCAGTTTCAATTAACAAATCGTTCTGTAGTAAGTAAACTGCTGAACGCGAGATGCAAAATCGTTAGCAGCAATTGAGCCAGACTCCAGGTTTGTGTTCTATATATTTTTTATCTGACTCTAATGTATATTTACTCTACACAAATAACAGCCTTGACCAGTTTCTCAACGACAATCCTACTGATACACTTAACGTCCAATCGGGTTTTGGGCGTAATCAATCAATTTCCCGGATATAGTCTTTTTAAACTAAGGTTAATTAACGTGGAGTTTAAAGATGCATAGAACGGTATAATTCTGAAATTTTGTTGGTGTGCATCTGTTTTTAAGGATGCATGCCCGTTGTTTTATACAGACCGAACAATCCGATAACAGAAGCATGTGTACCATCTTATTGTCTCGTGACCTTTGACCTTTCTAGCATTAAGTGTGTACAACACATGTGAGTCTAGATGACATTGGGTAAGTCATTAAACCTCCCCTTCATCATTCGACCTTTGGAAAAGGTCGATTATCTTTAAACATAAACATCTCAGTGTGTAGAGGCCAAATACAACACGGATATTGTATAATTAACTATAATTTACTGAATAATAACCGTTTTATGTCTGGAGGGATGCAAGAGGAACGCTATACAAACACATGTGATTGCACCTTTAAAATTTGGTACCAGATGCAACACGAACTAGTCCTAGAACCTTTTGTTCCACGCTTAACGATATAGTTAACTATCAATATCCAATTTGTTAATATATATATGTGTGTGTGT
>NW_018478343.1:0-2108 GCF_002113885.1 Mizuhopecten yessoensis | reverse complement strand
ACAACCTTACTGAAATCATAGACAACCTTACTGAAATCATAGACATTACTGAAAACCCAAAAATAGTTTTCGCAGATTATCAGATGCTTCTGAATTCCGGAAAAAATGACAGACAAGCTGACTTAACTGGCCGGACTGAAAATCTCATGCAAAGCTTACTGAATCCCGAGAAAAGATTCCGACTGAGTTCTAAAGAGAATGATCACACATGTGTTTGTTTATATACACAGCCATGTGCTGATTGTTTATTTATCTATATAGTCTATGTGATTACTGTATACGGGGACATTTTCGCTGCAGTTTTATTTTCGCCTTTTCACCGTCCGTAATGAGGGCGAATTTATCATTACAGCGAACATTAGTAAACATCATTATATACATAGTAATTAAATGTGAAGGGCGAATATAAAACTTTGCGAATACGGATTTTACCAATGTAAGGCGAAAGTTTGCCTGGTAGTTCCCGTGATACAGTAGTTTTTATATTTCTGTTCGAACGTCCGTAATCATTTTTCGCGTTCGAACTTACTGAACTGATACATTTATAATTGAAAACTGGTTTGCACTTGAGTTTAATAGCCTACACATAGTTAGCCTTGTAGTGACGGCGGTTTGGACAGTGGCAGATATATACCTGTCAGTATTGCACCTGATAATACTTACTAACTCGGGTAAATAAGTACATCAATTTAAGCGTATCCAATCCCACCTTTAATTTGCTTGTTTAAGTGATCAGTGAAAATGGAAAGCATTTATGATAATGTTGACTTAACACTCTCACGAAAAGATTACTCCCGACCAGGCGTTTCCTGTTTAGAACTTCAAATATCTTCGCGTCTTTCTTTTATAATACGTGTCAATACAGGAGGTCATGTCTAAGCCTAAAGGCCAAGAGAAACCCCGAATTATACCCAAGTGTAATCGGTCAACTTTTACAGGGCGTAATTAGCTTCACGGCACGCTAATATCAAATTTTAATCTGATTTATCTTCTTAAATATTAAAGTTGAAAGAAATATAAAGTTCGTTTTGTGATTCATAATGAACGCAGTAAGAAAAATGGCGGAAATACTAGTATTTCATTGAATAATTTAGAACAAAGAAACCGATTTTAAAAGTTGACTTAGTGTGAAACAAGCCTACAGAGTTTGATATTGGTTTCTGCTTTTTCCGTCATAACGCTAATGTCGCTTCTGTACTTTACCTCATGTCTGACCTGAATATCAACGGCAATTAAAACACATATCGGAAAAAGATTAATTGAGGATATTCTTACAGAAATAGAAAGTCGTGCTTTCTGTAGATAAGGAAAGTAGACGTGGAACCCTTCTTTACTATTTTTTACCCCGAAGATTTTATACAATCAAGTATTAAGACAACGTTATATCATGTACAAACAGCAACAACGACCAAGGGCTTCACCGCGACGAGAATAAGAACATTACCGCGACGAGAATAGTAACTATATCGTGGCGAGAACAAGAACTTTACCGCGATGAGAACAAGAACTTTACCGCGACGAGAATAGTAACTACATGTATATCTTGGCGAGAACAAGAACTTTACCACGACAATAACGGTATTTTTTGCGTTCTCGGTGCGACAAAACAACAAACAACGAAGAAACTCTTTACCAGGACGAGAATACGAGCTAAACCGCGGCGAGAATAAGAACTAAACCGCGACGAGAATAGTAACTATATCGTGACGAGAACAATAACTCTACCGCGACAATTACGGTATTATTCGCGTTCTCGACGCAACAAAACAGCAAACAACGACCAAGAAATATAAACGCGGCGAGAAATACCGCGACAAGGAGAAAAACTTTACCTCCACAATAACTAGACTGACTCTATAAATTGCGAAACATAAAAATGACCCCAATAAGGTAAGAACACTCTGGTTAACGCGTTATATACATTTATATCAATTCAGTTTGAAAATCGCATGATACAGTGCTATCTAGAGAACTCCAAGTTATTGGATAAATGTTATATTCTAAGACCTTACAATACTGCATCGACGTTAAAGAATATATCTAAGCATTAAACAGCATTCTGCTCCGTGTTATGGTCCTATAACACGGAACAGGATTGCAGACAAAAT
>NW_018478342.1:0-2108 GCF_002113885.1 Mizuhopecten yessoensis | reverse complement strand
GCAACGAATGACAAATGTCTATGAGGGAGCAACGAATGACAAATGCCTTTGAGGGAGCAATGAATGACAAATCCCTTTGAGGGGCAACGAATGACAAATGTCTTTGAGGGAGCAACGAATGACAAATACCTATGAGGGAGCAACGAATGACAAATCCCTATGCGGGAGCAACGAATGACAAATGTCTAAGAGGGAGCAACGAATGACAAATGCCTTTGAGGGAGCAAGGAATGACAAATCCCTTTGAGGGGCAACGAATGACAAATGTCTTTGAGGGAGCGACGAATGACAAATACCTATGAGGGAGCAACGAATGACAAATGCCTTTGAGGGAGCAAGGAATGACAAATCCCTTTGAGGGGCAACGAATGACTAATGTTTATAAGGGAGCAACGAATGACAATTGCATTTGAGGGAGCAATGAATGGCAAATCCCTTTGAGGGGCAACGAATGACTAATGTTTATAAGGGAGCAACGAATGACAATTGCATTTGAGGGAGCAATGAATGGCAAATCCCTTTGAGGGGCAACGAATGACAAATGTCTATAAGGGAGCAACGAATGACAAATCTCTTAGAGGGAGCAATGAATGACAAATGTCTGAGGGAGAAAAGAATGACAAATCTCTTTGAGGGAGCAACAAATGACAAATGTCTGAGGGAGCAATGAATGACAAATACCTTAGAGGGAGCAACGAATGACAAATTTTTGAGGGAGCAACGAATGACAAATCCCTATGCGGGAGCAACGAATGACAAATGTCTATGATGGAGCAACGAATGACAAATACCTTTGAGGGAGCAACGAATGACAAAAGTCTGAGGGAGCAACGAATGACAAATCTCTTTGAGGGGCAACGAATGACTAATGTCTATGAGGGAGCAACGAATGACAAATACCTATGAGGGAGCAACGAATGACAAATGCCTTTGAGGGAGCAAGGAATGACAAATCCCTTTGAGGGGCAACGAATGACTAATGTCTATAAGGGAGCAACGAATGACAAATGTCTAAGAGGGAGCAACGAATGACAAATGTCTATGATGGAGCAACTAATGACAAATACCTTAGAGGGAGCAACGAATGACAAATCTCTTAGAGGGAGCAATGAATGACAAATGTCTGAGGGAGAAAAGAATGACAAATCCCTTTGAGGGGCAACGAATGACTAATGTCTATAAGGAAGCAACGAATGACAAATGTCTGAGGGAGCAATGAATGACAAATGTCTGAGGGCGCAACGAATGCCAAATCTCTTTGCGGGAGCAACGAATGACAAATGTCTATGATGGAGCAACGAATGACAAATACCTTAGAGGGAGCAACGAATGACAATTCTCTTTGAGGGAGCAACGAAAGACAAATGTCTTTGAGGGAGCAACGAATGACAAAAGTCTGAGGGAGCAACGAATGACAAATACCTTAGAGGGAGCAACGAATGACAAATACCTTAGAGGGAGCAACGAATGACAAATCTCTTTGAGGGAGCAATGAAGGACAAATCTCTTTGAGGGAGCAATGAATGACAAATACCTTTGAGGGAGCAACGAATGGCAAATACCTTTGAGGGAGCAACGAATGACAAAAGTCTGAGGGAGCAACGAATGACAAATGTCTAAGAGGGAGCAACGAATGACAAATGCCTTTGAGGGAGCAAAGAATGACAAATCCCTTTGAGGGGCAACGAATGACTAATGTTTATAAGGGAGCAACGAATTACAAATGTCTATGAGGGAGCAACGAATGACAAATGCCTTTGAGGGAGCAATGAATGACAAATCCCTTTGAGGGGCCACGAATGACAAATGTCTTTGAGGGAGCGACGAATGACAAATACCTATGAGGGAGCAACGAATGACAAATCCCTATGCGGGAGCAACGAATGACAAATGTCTAAGAGGGAGCAACGAATGACAAATTTTTGAGGGAGCAACGAATGACAAATCCCTATGCGGGAGCAACGAATGACAAATGTCTATGATGGAGCAACGAATGACAAATACCTTTGAGGGAGCAACGAATGACAAATCTCTTTGAGGGAGCAATGAATGACAAATCTCTTTGAGGGAGCAACGAATGACAAATGTCTATGAGGGAGCAACGAATG
>NW_018478341.1:0-2106 GCF_002113885.1 Mizuhopecten yessoensis | reverse complement strand
GGGGGGGGGGGGGGGGGGAGGGGCTGCTCGTTCATTGAATGTAATATCCTATAAAACTAAGTTATTTGTCTTACATATATGTTAGGTTAATACTTATACTATATAAATTAAGAAAACAAAGAGATGACTCGGGTTTAGATGAAAGACTTTTGTTTGTCAACAATCATGTTTATAGGATGACGCATAAAAGCACGGTGCTGTAATAACATGATGACATCATAATTATCATTACACTTGGAAGACGTCAATGCTTGAAAACATTATCGCTATCTTAAAGCCCTGACCAAAAATGCAATGTAGTGACAGGTTTTCTTTCAACAGTAGTTATTCGCCATAATGCTTAAGGTGGTGGTATACATACAATTGAACTGAAATTTTCAAAATTGAATAGAAAAGAAATATGATCCTCGTTGATTGTAGGGTAACGCTCCACCCCACCCTACTAAGACTTCTTCTCATCTCACTAAGTCCAGTTTTGCGTGATTGACAAGGATGGATTGACCACTTTGGGAGTTAATGTTGTGAAAATATCGTAAGATCGTAACAGGTACGCGGTGCTTATGTGGAGGAGTGTGGTTGTCATGTAGCAGAAAACACCACTATTGACTAAGATCATATCTCGGACATGACTTCGGATACCCCCAGTTACTTAAAAGATTGAAACAATACTCAAAACCAACACCTTTCAAATTGTCGATGGGCGTATGCGAAATGGTATTATAATACAAAACTTTAGACGCATGTTCATTCGCACTCATTTTGCGAATATATTTGTATCTCCTATCCTACTGATATTCAGATATCAATTTTATGGAGCATTTCATGCTGGGTTGTTAACATCTCATTCCCTTGATTATACGACAAATCAGCAGCAAATCAGTCTTCAGTTTATCATATCAAAGAAGCATCATCATACAATATTTAATAACACATTTTGTGAGGGCAAAATAATTGGAATCAATGCATAGACAACAAATTACACTGTGTAAAACCGAAAATCGGTAAATGTATCCAAGCTATAGAGAAAACAAGGTTGTCCTTGCCCGTCTCCGGTTGGTCATTCCTACATAACCCATTCTTATTTATTGAAAAGTGAAGACTAGCCGCAATGCATAACATTTCACTAACCATTTACAGTAAAATACTTGCTATTAAGTTGCATTGACCTTCAGCCTACAAGAGAACTTTTTTATAATAATATTACAGATTTCAAATCACTTTTTGAAACAGTCTGTATCTCTACAATTCTAACCTACCTAAAAACCGTTGGTCTGTTCAAAAAGATGTAGCTAACCGTAGCCACTATTACTTCTCAATATGTCTTTTGCCTTTTCGTTCGTTTGATGTGTTTTCCTTTTACATGTATTGTCTACTTTTATTGTCCCTAATGATCTCTTCTGTGTTGATGGGCCGTTAAGAATCGAACAACAATAGTATATATCCAATCTAATTCGTTTGTATAATGCATTCTGAAATGCATGCATGCATGCATGTATATCCAACTGTATAAAAACGCAGTAAAAATAGCCATAAAAAGAGATCACATATGTACATGTGTATGGTATTGAATTTACTAACCCACTAACTAAGTTGTAGCTATCTTTGTCCAATAAGTATGTCTTTGTGTAAAACTATATTTTTTTTCATATTTGGAACATTGTATCATTGAACAAAGATTTTTTTTTTGATCGTCACAGTGAGGTGATGGAGACATGAAAGTCTCACTGGGGAACCGGAAAGGAGGATGTATTATATTCATTCGACATGGATGGATCAATGTCGACTTCTTCCCCGATATTTCGAAGAGGAATTATTTCGGGTCATTAGAGGGTTGGCAGTTTTCGAAGAACGTTTAAATATCATAGAAGATTTAGAAGTGGTTTCTGCATGTGTAGTTTTTGACTATAACGATATCAACATTGACATTAAACCTGGACGGCTTGTGGTCAAGTGTTCGATTGGCGGTACTATTTGTATGAATGGGAACTGTTTTTAATATGAGATAGCATTTACAGTGTATTAAAATCATTTAAACTGTAAGTATGTCTAGAAGTGTATTAAAATCATTTACACTGTAAGTATGTCTGGACGTGTATTACAATCATT
>NW_018478340.1:0-2101 GCF_002113885.1 Mizuhopecten yessoensis | reverse complement strand
GGATTGGAAGAGTTCAAATGTGTCTTCAGGGGTGAATGTGTTAAACTCATTGCAGTTATTTCTTTTAAATGACCCTTATCACCTGTAGTAAGAGACCACTTAATGGACTTCTCTATGGAGGATTGACTATATATAGCCTTGCTCAAGTTCAAGATTTTTCTTAATTGTGTATGGGGCATATACAACGATTCAAGCCACTGTTGTGAGAATAGGTTACATATTGTATCTACATCATGGGACATATTATAATGTAAGTTGTGTCACAAGGCCTTGTTTATGAGAATAACTTGGAAATAAGTAACAAACAAAACTAGCCTTGCAAGTTTCGTACATACTCTGGACGGAACTCGTTTGGCCAACGTTCTGCTCCACAATGGGTACCGAATTTGAACCAGGATATTCATAGATCTGTTGTCCATGACACTGTGACCTGCATTGTTTCTGATCGACACTTGGAGAAGAGGCATAGCTCGGTTGCTTTCAAGTGACATCGTCCCATCAACTTCCGCTTTGGGCTGCCGCACCTCCTCAGTCACGTGCACAGGCACGCGGGAATCCGAAAAAAAACCATTAACGAATCATGCTCTTTTCGATATTACATCAAAGAATAGCGATTTAAATATCACTTTTTTAGCTGAAAGGTATATTTTCCCTATCCACATGACTAACAGACCTTTTTTTCATCACGTACCGGGACGTATAAAGCCAGTAGTAACATTTATATCTGGCACACGTTTATATCTGTCAAAAAATGTATCTCATGGATCTGTATTTTTCAAACAAAAATACAGAAATGGACAACGCTTTCTTACTTCTGCAAAATTTGTTTACATGAGGCAAAGGTCTGGATAATAAAGCTGCAGAAAGTCCGTGGAACCCCGTGTTGCTTATCCTCGGAACCCAAGACACGGGACACTTGGAGTAGCATCGTAACATTACACACTATAGCAACGTCGTAAAATAGATACACGAACGACGTCGTAATGCTTGTTACTAGAAAATATTGTTACTAAGTTACATACATTAGAGAACGTTGTAACGGATACTGACGTCGTAACATGAGATACTTGAACAAACGTGTACCACTAAATATTTGGTACACTTGGTGTCGGGACACAGCAAGAAAAACTCATGATATTTGAACACTTTTTGCAGTCATTGTGTACTATCACTTTCTCAATTATGCTTGTATTTCACTCGCTTAAGTGACGGGCTTACTGTGTCTAAATAAGAAATAGTACATATATTCGCGATATGTTTTATTTCACGGCCGCCCATTCTCCCTTCTTCCAGATCGACGCCAAAATATTGATCTCGCTAACTACAAGCGGTTTTCAGTATCCACTAATCAATTGTAGACAGTGAGTGATTCGTCTTGCAATTTTATGGCTCCGAAGTATTTGCTTTTTGACAACTGATCAAGACTTTCAAATATTACTAGTCGCAGAGACGTATATACCACAGCTTTATTCGTCTTTGTTAATCTCACAAGCAGAGTTCGCCACACCAACATCACTTACTGACCACTGACAGCTTCAGATGTGTGGAAGATTCGGAAGATTGTGTTGTACAATCGATTGAATCCAATCAAATAATGAAATTAATCAATGACCAACAAGACAGCAGGAACTTGTTCAATTTAACTAAAGGAGGTCCAACATTTATGAAGGAAGATGATTGAGCGGTTAACCGTTTCCTCCCCCATTAAGACCCCTTTCGGGCCAACAAGAGTGATTAATATAAATAAGTTGATTCGCAATTATTGTAAAATAGACCTTTTTATAGTCTAATGGACAAACTCAAGGACAATTACAATGTTTTTTTTTTATGTATTAGATGTTTGTTCAGAGAATTATTTAAAAAAAGGTGCATACAGAATATGCGACTGTCTGTCACACGGTTTAAACTTAAAATTAATAATTATCATATACTCTTTCATTGTATAGTTCTTTATGACAAATCACCAGCACGTGTACATAGGATTAGCCCAAGTTTCCTCTGGCCCCCGACACCAGACTTTACTGTCAAAATGTCTTAAGTCTGGTGTCGGGGCCAGAGAAGCCCCTTCTCTTAACTGTTTTAAATCTAGATTAAACATCTG
>NW_018478339.1:722-2100 GCF_002113885.1 Mizuhopecten yessoensis | reverse complement strand
AATGTCAATGTAGGTACAGACAGACATTGTCAATGTAGGTATAGATAGACATTGTCAATGTAGGTATAGATAGACATTGCCAATGTAGGTATAGATAGACATTGCCAATGTAGGTATAGATAGACATTGTCAATGTAGGTACAGACAGACATTGTCAATGTAGGTATAGATAGACATTGTCAATGTAGGTACAGACAACCATTGTAAATGTACTCTGGTACAGACAGACATTGTCAATGTAGGAACAGACAGTCATTGTCAATGTAGGTACAGCTAGGTATTGTCAATGTAGGTATAGACAGACATTGTCAATGTAGGTACAGACAGACATTGTCAATGTAGGTACAGACAGACAATGTAAATGTAGGTACAGCTAGACATTGCCAATGTAGATACAGACAGACATTGTCAATGTAGGTACAGACAGACATTGTCAATGTAGGTATAGACAGACATTGTCAATGTAGGTATAGACAGACATTGTCAATGTAGGTACAGACAGACAATGTCAATGTAGGTACAGACAGACATTGTCAATGTAGGTACAGACAGACATTGTCAATGTAGGTATAGACAGACATTGTCAATGTAGGTATAGACAGACATTGTCAATGTAGGTACAGACAGACAATGTCAATGTAGGTACAGACAGACATTGTCAATGTAGGTACAGACAGACATTGTCAATGTAGGTATAGACAGACATTGTCAATGTAGGTATAGACAGACATTGTCAATGTAGGTACAGACAGACATTGTCAATGTAGGTACAGACAGACAATGTAAATGTAGATACAGCTAGACATTGTCAATATAGGTACAGACAGACATTGTCAATGTAGGTACAGAGAGACATTGTCAATGTAGGTACAGCTAGACATTGTTTATGTAGGTACAGCTACACATTGTCAATGTAGGTACAGACAGACATCGTCAATGTAGGTACAGCTTGACATTGTCAATGTAGGTATAGACAGACATTGTCAATGTAGGAACAGCTAGACATTGTCAATGTAGGTACAGCTAGACATTGTAAATGAAGGTACAGACAGACATTGTCAATATAGGTATAGACAGACATTGTCAATGTAGGTATAGACAGACATTGTCAATGTAGGTACAGACAGACAATGTCAATGTAGGTACAGCTAGACATTGTCAATGTAGGTTCCATGTTCAAAGTGTCCTGTATTAACAATTTGGCAGTTAAAAGGCAAAACTGACAGTGTCATTGTGGCTTGACTTACAAAATATAATGACAGTGTCAATTAAATCAGAGCAATACAATCAACAGGGCTACATATTAATGTGTTGTTAAGTCTAGGGAACAGCTTACTAGGACTTCAATTACCCTCACAGGAAGTCAGCATGCAAACAC
>NW_018478339.1:0-194 GCF_002113885.1 Mizuhopecten yessoensis | reverse complement strand
TCAGCAGTGATGCCACTATACAAGCAATGCCAGTGAGGCCACTACACAAGGCTCAACAGTGATGCCACTATACAAGATATGCCAGTGAGGCCACTACACAAGGCTCAACAGTGATGCCACTATACAAGATATGCCAGTGTGGACACTATACAAGGCTCAACAGTGATGCCACTATACAAGATATGCCAGTGTGG
>NW_018478338.1:0-2098 GCF_002113885.1 Mizuhopecten yessoensis | reverse complement strand
GTACGTACAATGATATGTCCTATACTGACAGTTTACCGTACATCACTAACCGTGTTGTACGTACAATGGTATGTCCTATTCTAACAGTTTACCGTTCATCATTAACCGTGTTGTACGTACAATGGTATGTCCTATGCTGACAGTTTCCCGTACATCATTAACCGTGTTGTACGTACAACGGTATGTCCTATACTGTCAGCTAACCGTACATCATTAACCGTGCTGTACGTACAATAGTATGTCCTATACTGACAGTTTACCGTACATCATTAACACTGTTCTACGTACATTGGTATGTCCTAAACTGACAGATTATCGTAAATCATTAACCCTGTTCTACGTACAATGGTATGTCNTTACCGTACATCATTAACCCTGTTGTACGTACAATGGTATGTCCTATACTGACAGATTACCGTACATCATTAACCCCGTTGTACGTACAATGGTATGTCCTATTCTGACAAATTACCGTACATCATTAACTATGTTGTACGTACAATGGTATGTCCTAAACTGACAGATTACCGTACATCATTAACCCTGTTGTACGTACAATGGTATGTCCTATACTGACAGATCACCGTACATTATTAACTATGTTGTAAGTACAATGGTATGTCCTATACTGACAGTTTACCGTACATCATTAACACTGTTCTACGTACAATGGTACGTCCTATTCTGACAGTTTACCGTACATCATTAACCGTGTTGTACGTACAATGGTATGTCATATTCTGACAGATTTCCGTATATCATTAACTATGTTATACGTACAATGGTATGTCCTATACCGACAGATTACCGAACATCATTAAACCGGTTGTACGTACAATGATATGTCCTATACTGACAGTTTACCGTACTTCATCTACCCTGTTGTACGTACAATGTTATGTCCTAAACTGACAGATTACCGTACATCATTAACCCTGTTGTACGTACAATGGTATGTCATATACTGACAGTTTACCGTACATCATTAACCCTGTTCTAAGTACAGTGGTATGTCCTATACTGTCAGTTTACCGTACATCGTTAACCCTGTTCTACGTACAATGGTATGTCCTATACTGATAGTTTACCGTACCTTATTAACCCTGTTCTACGTACAGTGGTATGTCCTATACTGACAGTTTACCGTACATCATTAACCCTGTTCTACGTACAATGGTATGTCCTATACCGATAGTTTACCGTACCTTATTAACCCTGTTCTATGTACAGTGGTATGTCCTATACTGACAGTTTACCGTACATCATTTACCCTGTTGTACGTACAATGGTATGTCCTATAATGACAGATTACCGTACATCATCAACTATCTTCGACGTACAGTGGTATGTCCTATACTGACAGTTTACCGTACATCTTTAACCTTGTTGCACGTACAATGATAATTCCTATACTGACAGTTTACCGTATATCATTAACCCTGTTCTACGTACAATGGTATGTCCTATACTGACAGGTTACCGTACATCATTTACCCTGTTGTACGTACAATGGTATGGCCTATAATGACAGATTACCGTACATCATCAACTATCTTCGACGTACAGTGGTATGTCCTGTACTGACAGTTTACCGTACATCTTTAACCTTGTTGTACGTACAATGATAATTCCTATACTGACAGTTTACCGTATATCATTAACCCTGTTCTACGTACAATGGTATGTCCCATACTGACAGTTTACCGTACATCATTAACCCTGTTGTACGTACAATAGTATGTCCTATATTGACAGATTACCGTACATCATCAAATATGTTCTACGTACAGTAGTATGTCCTATACTGACAGTTTACCGTACATCATTAACCGTGTTGTACGTACAATGGTATGTCCTATACTGACAGTTTACCGTACATCATTTACCCTGTTGTACGTAGAATGGTATGTCATATACTGACAGATTACCGTACATTATTAACTATGTTGTAAGTACAATGGTATGTCTTATACTGACAGTTTACAGTACATCATTAACCATGTTTTACGTACAATGGTATGTCCTATACTGACAAATTACCGTACATCATTAACTATGTTGTACGTACAATGCTATGTCCTATTCTGACATATTACCG
>NW_018478337.1:0-2097 GCF_002113885.1 Mizuhopecten yessoensis | reverse complement strand
TATTTACTACATAATGTCTACCATAAAAAAGATGTATTTCAAAACCAAAGGTGTTCTGCGGTGTATTTGCAATCTTTAAATGTGTATGTAGATATATCCAACAGATTTAGATAAAAAATATATACATATGGTATAATTCTATGAACGGTCGTTGTTTTACATGTACATACGATTGCATGGCTTTTAAAATCCATTTAAAGTCTGGGGTTATTTTTTCTCGTTATATTTTCATAATTTGTAGTTTCGCAGTGTTCAAGATACAACAGGTGTTTCTCGGGAATTACATATTTTACCATAAACTTTTAGTAAGATAAAGAACAAAATGACGTTATGCAAAAAAGTATAGTTTCCTTTGAATAAAAATTGGCACATCTTGAAAATCGCTCAACGAACAGAACTAACCGTATTGTGAAAGAAATATTCAGATAACTCTCTTACATGTTTCAAATGTTTCTCTCGATAAGTAACATTATAAATGAGATCAGGAAAACTCACTGATATATGAAGAAATGCAGGAAATTAAGAGGGAAAAAGATAACTGTGAACTTTAATTTGGCATGGGACTGTACATATAGGTACATGTAGATAACATGATGTATATAAATAGATCATTATAACAAAAAAATATTTAGATTTTAAAAAAAATGTTTGAAAAAAAAGGTGGAAGTGGATTGGAAATTTCCATAATACAAGATTTTCTTTATTTATTACATTTCACTTTATAAGGAATCACTACCTATGCCAATTGCAATAATGATTAAATGACGATCAATGACAACGTAAAGTAACCAGAAGAAAGAAATATCGTTCATGTGGAAATTTTTAAACCCGTAATTAATAAATGTTTGCAACAATTTAAGTCTATTATTTGTAAAATGTGATGGATTAAGGAAATCAAGGACAATATCTATTAGGCTTCACATTAAAAAGTGCGTTTTTAGACATATTATATGGAACACTTTCACCTCAAAACATAACATATATATACATGTGTATTGTATAATCGAAGGAATATATACACGTCTTGATTAGCTACATTTATTAGGCAATGGCAGTTAAAAGTACCAACAATAAAGTTAGGGTTTACTATGAATAGTCTTTGAGTCACGACTATGTATAATACATCTCCCAGTCTCGATTGGTAGACCTGTGGTTTTTGGGTGTTCAAATTTTACAACAACAAAAAAATTGTCACTTAATTTCTTGTCCCAAGTTTAAAGAAAGAGAATCATAACACTCGCCCGTTTTGTGTCGCACCTGCAGTATATTGTTGATCACGTCGTGGTACCAAGTATTGAGTACAAAGTAAACGCAATGTCCGCGACGTGGCCATTTCCTCTAGATCTTTGTCGTTAACGGAATCTTTTTGACCACACATGTTACAAATTAATCTTTATTTTCATCATAGGAGCTTTCTAACACCTTTGCCTTTCCTTACCTCGAAAACTGACGGACACGGGAATCGATCGCATGAACACATTTATAGCATGTTCTGATTTATTTTGAGTGAAGTAAATGCATGTTGTTAAAAACAGTGTTATTGTACTTAAAAACTGTTGGGAAGATTATACCTCTTCTTCGTTTAATGATATTAAATTCTTTCAAAATTGTTTCATTGTAAACATGGGATTTGACACACAACAAGTGCGATATCGCGCGAAAAACTCCACAGTCTTGATACGAGAAATGTGCTCTTTTAGGTGTGAAGAGTTCAGCGGAAGTTTACGTCGGCAAGCTCAGCTGAGCTTGAGTTTAACCAGCCGAGCTTAAGTTTTACCAGCTTTGTGATACCCATTTGGCGGTAAATCTCAGCTGAGTTCAAACTTAAGATTTGAGCTTGAGATTTGAGAAAATGTTTGTGATACCGAAGCCGAACATGCTAAACTTAAGGGACATACGTAATCAGTAGGTAGGTGCCGCCTTCCTAGCGGTAACCGGCACGCCTGGATCAAGTTCGTTCAAAGTAAAAAGTTTACGACATGTATGGAAAGTGCTTTATTTTTTTAATTTACATACCATTTTCAGCCGTCACATTATAATTTCAAAGGGCCGTATGTTACTGGTACAGTTCCATGTGGCGATGCTGTACCAGCAAAA
>NW_018478336.1:0-2096 GCF_002113885.1 Mizuhopecten yessoensis | reverse complement strand
GAAAAGCCGAGAATGGAATGAGTTAAAATAGAAGAATGATTTAACACAAACATATATTTTAATATATAAATACGATATATATCGAGAGATGAAAATGGAATCTGACATGGAAAAGACGGCTGAATATGTATGCAGTGAACATTACATTACAAGATACCTCCGTTTAAATTAAAGAGTCTGGATTTTGAGGAAGCTGATTGACCAAGGTCACGTTGCACAGAAAACGCCAAATGCTTCAGAGTCTGTGAGAGAGAAAGATGCCATAATCACATGGACATTTGTAATTTTCAAGCGAGTTCAGGTGCGTCCGATTGGAGTAATTTTTGCAGTTGTGCGTTGAGAGTTCCTGAGGCGTATTATGAATTGTTTAAACTCCCTGATAAGCCTGCCCATATCTAACAGAATGATGATCCCAGGAACCAAACATAGGACGAGGATGCCAATATAGCCAATGTTAGCTGCAGATTGTCGGTCGTCAGGGGCACTCGTCAAAGCTCGCTTATATGAAGACAGCTTCTTAGGGTTGATTAGTAGCTGTTCTTTAAACTTACTGAGACTTTCCTCCAACTTGTTCTGGTCTACCGGGGTGGGTTTAATGCAGGAACATGTTGAACATGTCGCTGATATCGTTCCTGTTTTCTCGGTTGCTGGAAGCAGACATGATTATATTAATGTATTTTACTTGAAACTTGCAGCCGCCTAGGAACTGTCGATGTTTCTCTTCAGAGTAAAATGATCCTATTCAACTGCCATATACTTTTTAGCCTTCGAATCGGGGGAATCAAGATTTTTTCATATTATGTGGGCAAGACATTGACACATTAATTGAAAAAGAATCTATCAAGAAATCGAATGACCAAAAAAAAATCCAGCTTTTCTTCTTGCATCCTTTGAACAGCTCCATAACTTTGTAAACTTGAAACCTTAAGATCCTTCCATCTATGAAGAGTATTTGATTCATATATCTGGATCTTGAGAAGGGGATTTTTGAAATTTTAGTCAATTTGACATTTTTTGGCCCCACCCTATAGCCCCTGGGGGTCAGTCAGGGCTGATTTGTGCATATCATTAAACTGCTATCTAATACTAATAATGATAACCAAGTTTTAATAATTCCAATGGAAATTAAACAAATGCTGTCCAAAATGTGATTTCCCGATATAACTATAGTAAAGTTTACCCCCTCCCCAGGGGGAAACGTGATTAACCAGGATAATGAAATTCACTATTTTGGTAAAGTCCCTTAAGACCCTTCCATTAATGAAGAGTATTTGATTCTACCATATCGGGATCTTGAAAAGAAGATTTTTGACATTTCAGTTAATTTGACCGTATCTGGTCCCGCCAATCAGACGCTGGCGCTGGGGACCATATAATTCACAATTAAACTATAGCAAAGCTTACCCCCTCCCCAGAGGGAAACGTGATTAACCAGGAAATGAAATTCACAATTTTTGTAAAGCACCTTAAGACCCTTCCATCTGCAAAGAGTGTTTGATTCTACTATATTTGGGTTTTGAGGAGAAGAATTTTGAAAATGTAGTCATTTGACCCTTTTTGACCCCACCCATCAGCCCCTGGGGGTCTGTCAGGGCTGATTTATGCATATCATCAAACTGCTTTCCAATGCTGATAATGCTAAACAGTTTGAATTAATTCCAATGGAAATTAAACAAATGCTGGTCCAAAATGTGATTTCCCTATATAACTATAGTAAAGTTTACACCCTCCCCAGGTGGAAACGTGATAACCAAGGGTCATGAAATTCACTATTTTGGTAAAGCACCTTAAGACCCTTCTATCTACGAAGAGTATTTGATTCTACCATAATTGGGTATTGAGAGGAAGATTTTTGAAATTTCAGACAATTTGACCCTTTTTGGCCCCGCCCCTCAGCCCCTGAGAGTCAGTCAGGGCTGATTTTTGTATATCATTAAACTGCTATCCAAGACTGATAATGCTAACCAAGTTTTAATAATTCCAATGGAAATTAAACAAATGCTGTCCTAAATATGATTTCTCGATATAACTATAGTAAAGTTTACCCCCTTCCCAGGGGGAAACGTGATTAACCAGGATAATGAAATTCACTATTT
>NW_018478335.1:0-2095 GCF_002113885.1 Mizuhopecten yessoensis | reverse complement strand
ATATTTCTTTACGGTCCCTATTAGATTTCGTTACAGACCTTATTATATTTCGTTACAGACCATATTGTATTTCGTTACAGACCCTATTATATTTCTTGACGGTCCCTATTAGATTTCGTTACAGACCCTATTAGATTTCGTTACAGACCGTATTATATTTCTTTACGGACCCTATAAGATTTCGTTACAGACCCTATTATATTTCGTTACAGACCATATCATATTTCGTTACAGACCCTATTATATTTCTTTACGGACCCTATTATATTTCGTTACAGACCCTATTATATTTCTTGACGGTCCCTATTAGATTTCGTTACAGACCATATTATATTTCGTTACAGACCGTATTATATTCTCTACGGTCCCTATTATATTACGTTACAGACCCTATTATATTTCGTTACAGACCATATCATATTTTGTTACAGACCCTATTATATTTCTTTACGGCCCCTATTATATTTCGTTACAGACCCTATCATATTTCTTTACGGTCCCTATTATATTCCGTTACAGACTCTATTATATTTCGTTACAGACCGTATTATATTCTCTACGGTCCCTATTATATTACGTTACAGACCCTATTATATTTCGTCACAGACCCTATTATATTTCTTTACGGTCCCTATAAGATTTCGTTACAGACCCTATTATATTTCTTGACGGTCCCTATTAGATTTCGTTACAGACCATATTATATTTCGTTACAGACCGTATTATATTTCTTTACGGACCCTATAACATTTCGTTACAGACCGTATTATATTTCTTTATGGTCCCTATTATATTTCGTTACAGACCCTATTATATTTCTTGACTGTCCCTATTAGATTTCGTTACAGACCCTATTAGATTTCGTTACAGACCGTATTATATTTCCTTACGGTCCCTATTAGATTTCGTTACAGAACCTATTATATTTCGTTACAGACCGTATGATATTCTCTACGGTCCCTATTATATTACGTTACAGACCCTATTATATTTCGTCACAGACCCTATTATATTTCTTTACGGTCCCCATTATATTTCGTTACAGACCCTATTATAATTCTTTACGGTCCCTATTATATTTCGTTAAAGACCCGATTATATTTCATTACGGTCCCTATTAGATTTCGTTACAGACCTTATTAGATTTCGTTACAGACCCTATAATATTTCTTTACGGTCGCTTTTAGATTTCGTTACAGAACCTATTATATTTCGTTACAGACCTATTATATTTCTTTACGGTCCCCATTAGATTTCGTTACAGACCCTATTATATTTCTTGACGGTCCCTATTAGATTTCGTTACAGGCCCTATTAGATTTCGTTACAGACCGTATTATATTTCTTTATGGTCCCTATTATATTTCGTTACAGACCCTATTATAATTCTTTACGGTCCCTATTATATTTCGTTGCAGACCGTATTATATTTCTTTACGGTCCCTATAAGATTTCGTTACAGACCCTATTATATTTCTTGACGGTCCCTATTAGATTTCGTTACAGACCATATTATATTTCGTTACAGACCGTATTATATTTCTTTACGGACCCTATAACATTTCGTTACAGACCGTATTATATTTCTTTAGGGACCCTATAAGATTTCGTTACAGACCGTATTATATTTCTTTACGGACCCTATAAGATTTCGTTACAGACCGTATTATAGTTCTTTACGGTCCCTATTATATTTCGTTGCAGACCGTATTATATTTCTTTACGGTCCCTATTAGATTTCGTTACAGACCTTATTAGATTTCGTTACAGACCCTATAATATTTCTTTACGGTCCCTTTTAGATTTCGTTACAGAACCTATTATATTTCGTTACAGACCGTATTATATTTCTTCACGGTCCCTATTATATTTCGTTACAGACCTTATTATATTTCTTTACGGACCCTATTATATTTCGTTACAGACCCAATTATATTTCTTTACGGACCCTATTATATTTCGTTACAGACCCTATTATATATCGTTACAGACCCTATTATATTTCTTTACGGTCCCTATTATATTTCGTTAAAGACCCGATTATATTTCATTACGGTCCCTATTAGATTTCGTTACAGACCATATTATATTTCGT
>NW_018478334.1:0-2095 GCF_002113885.1 Mizuhopecten yessoensis | reverse complement strand
GATATAGTAATATGCGTGTGTGGTACAATTATATAGCGTGTGTCTTGTAGATTAACACGTGTCGGATATAGTAATATGCCTGTCTGGTAAAATTATATAGCGTGTGTCTGGTAGAGTAACACGTGTCAGATATAGTAATATGCGTGCCTGGTACCATTATATAACTTGTGTCTGGTAGAGTAACACGTGTCGGATATAGTAATATGCGTGTCGGGTGCAATTATAGAACGTATGTCTGGTACAGTAAAACGTGTCGGATGTAGTAATATGCGTGTGTGGTACAATTATATAACGTGTGTCTGGTAGAGTAACACGTGTCGGATATAGTAATATGCGTGTCTGGTACAATTATATAGTGTGTGTCTGGTAGAGTAACACGTGTCAGATATAGTAATATGCGTGCCTGGTACCATTATATAACTTGTGTCTGGGAGAGTAACACGTGTCGGATATAGTAATATGCGTGTCGGGTGCAATTATAGACCGTATGTCTGGTACAGTAAAACGTGTCGGATGTAGTAATATGCGTGTTTGGTACAATTATATAACGTGTGTCTGGTATAGTAACACGTGTCGGATATAGTAATATGCGTGTCTGGTACAATTATATTACCTATGACTGGTACACCAAGACGTCTGGTACAATTTTACAACGTGACTGGTTCACCAAGATGTGTGTTTGGTACAGTTAATCGCGTCTGGTACAATTATATAACGTGACTGGTACACAAATACGTGTGTTTGGTACAGTTAATCGCGTATAGTACAATTATAAAACGTGATTGGTACACTAATACGTGTGTTTGGTACAGTTAATCGCGTCTAGTACAATTATATAACGTGACTGGTACGCTAATACGTGGGTTTGGTACAGTTAATCGCGTCTGGTACAATTATATAACGTGACTGATACACCAAGACGTGTGTTTGGTACAGTTAATCGCGTCTGGTACAATTATATAACGTGACTGGTGCACTAATACGTGTGTTTGGTACAGTTAATCGCGTCTAGTACAGTTATAAAACGTAATTGGTACACTAATACGTGTGTTTGGTACAGTTAATCGCGTCTGGTATAATCATATAACGTGACTAGTTCACCAAGACGTGTGTTTGGTACAGTTAATCGCGTCTGATACAATTATATAATGTGACTGGTACACTAATACGTGTGTTTGGTACAGTTAATCGCGTCTGATACAATTATATAATGTGGCTGGTACACTAATACGTGTGTTTGGTAAAGTTAATCGCGTCTAGTACAATTATATAACGTGACTGGTACGCTAATACGTTTGTTTGGTACAGTTAATCGCGTCTGGTATAATCATATAACGTGACTAGTTCTCCAAGACGTGTGTTTGGTACAGTTAATCGAGCCTGGTACAATTATATAACGTGACTGGTACACTAATACGTTTGTTTGGCACAGTTAATCGCGTCTGGTACAATTATATAACGTGACTGGTACACTAATACGTGTGTCTGGTACAGTTAATCGCGTCTAGTACAATTATAAAACGTGACTGGTACACTAATACGTGTGTCTGGTACAGTTAATCGCGTCTAGTACAATTATATAACGTGACTGGTACACTAATACGTTTGTTTGGTACAGTTAATCGCGTCTGGTACAATTATATAACGTGACTGGTACACCAAGACGTGTGTTTGGTACAGTTAATTCTCCTTGACGTATAGGCGCGTTACTGATACAGCTACTCGTTTCTGTAACAGTATTGCGGTTCCCCTGGGCGCATAGTCGCGTTACTGATACAGCTACTCGTTTCTGTTACAGTAATGCGGTTCTCCTGGACGTATAGGCGCGTTACTGATACAGCTACTCGTTTCTGTTACAGTAATGCGGTTTCCCTTGGCGTATAGGCGCGTTACTGATATAGCTACTCGTGTCGTTTATGTAACAGTAATGCGGTTCTCCTGGACGTATAGGCGCGTTACTGATATAGCTACTCGTGTCTGTTACAGTAATGCGGTTCTCCCGGACGTATAGGCGCGTTACTGATACAGCTATACCTGTAACTGTGTCTGCTACAGTAATGCAGTTCTCCTGGACGTATAGGCGCGTTACTGATAC
>NW_018478333.1:0-2094 GCF_002113885.1 Mizuhopecten yessoensis | reverse complement strand
GTGTTTCAGGGGACAGATTGGCCCACTATCCAGTCAGTGTTTTAGTGAACAGACTGACCCACTATCCAATCAGTGTTTTAGAGGACACAGATCTAGAGTCTGGCCAACTATATATCCAGCCAGTGTTTTAAGAAATGGATTGGCCTACTATCCAGCCATCCAGCTAGTGGTTGAGGAGAAAGGGGATAAGATGCTCTCATTATTCAGCCAGTGTTTTAAGAGACAAATTGGCCTACTATATCCAGTCAGTGTTATGGGAGACAGGCAGAGAGGAAAGATGCACCCATAATAATCAATGAGTGTTTTAGGGGACAGATTGGCCCACTATATATATCTAGCCAGTGTTTTAGGGGACGAATTGGCCCACTATCTAGCCATTGTTTCAGGGGTTAGATTGGCCCACTATCCAGCCAGTGTTTTAGGGGACAGATTGGCCCACTATCCAGTCAGGGTTTCAGGAGACAGATTGGCCCACTATCCTGGCAGTGTATTAGGGGACAGATTGGCCCACTATCCAGTCAATGTTTCAGGGGACAGATTGGCCCTCTATCCAGTCAGTGTTTCAGGGGACAGATTGGCCCACTATCCAGTCAGTTGTTTAGCAGACAGATTGGCCCACTTTATATCTAGTCAGTGTTTCAGGGGACAGATTGGCCCACTATCCAGTCAGGGTTTCAGGAGACAGATTGGCCCACTATCCTGGCAGTGTATTAGGGGACAGATTGGCCCACTATCAAGTCAGTGTTTCAGGAGACAGATTGGCCCTGTATCCAGTCAGTGTTTCAGGGGACAGATTGGCCCATTATCCAGTCAGTGTTTCAGGAGACAGATTGGCCCTATATCCAGTCAGTGTTTCAGGGGACAGATTGGCCCATTATCCAGTCAGTGTTTCAGGAGACAGATTGGCCCTATATCCACTATCCAGCCAGTGTTTTAGGGGACAGATTGGCCCAATATCCAGTCAGTTGTTTAGGAGACAGATTGGCCCACTTTATTTCTAGTCAGTGTTTCAGGGGACAGATTGGCCCACTATCCAGTCAGTTGTTTAGGAGACAGATTGGCCCACTTTATTTCTAGTCAGTGTTTCAGGGGACAGATTAGCCCACTATCCAGTCAGAGTTTCGGTATCCAGCCAGTGATTTAGGGGACAGACTGGCCCACTATTCAGTCAGTGTTTTAGGTGATACACTGACCCACTATCCAGCCAGTGTTTTAGGGGACAGATTGGCCCACTATATATATCTAACCAGTGTTTTAGGGGACGAATTGGCCCACTATCTAGCCATTGTTTCAGGGGTTAGATTCGCCGTTTATCCAGCCAGTGTTTCAGGAGACAGATTGGCCCACTATCCAGTCAGTGTATTAGGGGACAGATTTATATATATCCAGCCAGTGTTTTAGGGGACGAATTGGCCCACTATCTAGCCATTGTTTCAGGGGTTAGATTGGCCCACTATCCAGCCAGTGTTTTAGGGGACAGATTAGCCCTCTATCCAGTCAGAGTTTCGGGGGACAGATTGGCCCACTATCCAGTCAGGGTTTCAGGAGACAGATTGGCCCACTATCCTGGCAGTGTATTAGGGGACAGATTGGCCCACTATCAAGTCAGTGTTTCAGGAGACAGATTGGCCCACTATCCAGTCAGTGGATTAGGGGACAGATTGGCCCACTATCAAGTCAGTGTTTCAGGAGACAGATTGGCCCTATATCCACTATCCAGCCAGTGTTTTAGGGGACAGATTAGCCCACTATCCAGTCAGAGTTTCGGGGGACAGATTGGCCCACTATCCAGTCAGGGTTTCAGGAGACAGATTGGCCCACTATCCAGTCAGTGGATTAGGGGACAGATTGGCCCACTATCAAGTCAGTGTTTCAGGAGACAGATTGGCCCTATATCCACTATCCAGCCAGTGTTTTAGGGGACAGATTGGCCCACTATCCAGTCAGTGGATTAGGGGACAGATTGGCCCACTATCAAGTCAGTGTTTCAGGAGACAGATTGGCCCACTATCCAGTCAGTGTATTAGGGGACAGATTGGCCCACTATCAAGTCAGTGTTTCAGGAGACAGATTGGCCCTATATCCAGTCAGTGT
>NW_018478332.1:0-2093 GCF_002113885.1 Mizuhopecten yessoensis | reverse complement strand
CAGAGTTAGCAACCTTGATTATATTATAGGTGTATTGACAGACGAAGCTAGTACTTTTGGACGCTTGAAGATTAAAAAAACTACCTCCATACTCATCTAAAGTTTAAGCAAGTACTGAAGGTATGAAATTGAAAAATTGGAAAGAAATATTAAAAGATCAAAACATGATTATATATAAATTTAGTGAAATTTGATGATTTGTAATATGTCAGTGTATATTTATACCATGCTGGCAAACACAAATTAAATGTTCAGATTTTTATAGGCACACGAACGTTTTTGTTTACTTTTCTTTTAGTAAAAAAAAAAACACCCAACAAGGTCTGAATTTCTAGATGACCATTAAGGGTCAAAGATAACCTTTGGATAATAATACACAAAAACAGACATATCCTTAAATGTTTAGAATTTTTAACTGTTATGTCTGGAAACCTATTGATATATATATCATTTCGGTTACACTTTAAATATCTTGAAAATTCTCTTTAAGGTGCACATTAATACATAATT
Organism: Mizuhopecten yessoensis; assembly: GCF_002113885.1. Lineage (NCBI taxonomy): Eukaryota > Metazoa > Mollusca > Bivalvia > Pectinida > Pectinidae > Mizuhopecten > Mizuhopecten yessoensis. Next base: position 1,583 of record NW_018478332.1, on the reverse strand, counting down.
TAACTGCTCAAAGTTTTACTACTAAAAGCAATGCTTCCATTTTATGTACACGTACAACTTAAGCGAAATAGTGTTTGTTTATTCAGGCCTCATGACACCTTTACGAAAGACAATCATTTCTGGCATCATGGGAAACAAAAAAGAAAAACCGGATACTTCACACATAAAAAAAATTACATAAATTGTGTTATGAAAGATTTTGATTGGTCAGTCTATTCACATTTCCTGTGTGTTAATACTTATATATGTATATTTATACCAAAGTTTATGCTGGCAAACACAAATTAAATGTTCAGATTTTTATAGGCACACGAACGTTTTTGTTTACTTTTCGTTTTAGTAAAAAAAAAAACCCAACAAGGTCTGAATTTCTAGATGACCATTAAGGGTCAAAGATAACCTTTGAGTAATAATACACAAAAACAGACATATCCTTAAACGTTTAGAATATTTAACTCATATGATATCCTCTGTGATACAAATTTTCAAGAATGTAGTGATGTTATAGTCTTTTCGTTGTTGTTTTCATTTAGGTAAATGTTTTAATTATATGACAAAACAGACAAAGTGTATGCCTTCTCTGATCAAGGACTGATTACAAGTGTTGGGGTCGAAATGAGAGAGAGAAAGAAAGAAAAAGAGAATTAAAAGAATGGAAAAGATATTATTAATACTAAAAAATCAAACATGTACCGGGCACAACAAGATAAAGCAGCAAAGATTCTGGACACCATTTGGTAATAACGTTATCTTCTGAGAGAGAGGAAACAATACATGATTCGCACAAAATAACTTTTATATCTGCGGCAATTTTTACAAACGTTTCATTTGAAAATGCACTTTTAGGTAAACTCTCAACTTTCCTCTGAATTTAAGTGTCAATCATAGCCCCTCTTTGAGTACTTTATTTGATTAAGGACACTTGTCTAAAGTAAGGATACATGTCTAAAGTAGGGATACTTTTTCTAATTAAGGATAATTGTCTAAAAAAGTTTTGTAATGGCTCACCGTTCACTTTATAATATTGTTAGGATGCTGATATTATGGACAGAGGTTCTTTAGGGGTCTTGCATTAATGTTGTTTAGTGAAAGTGAATAAATAATTCTTGTTTTTTTTTTGGTTTTTTTTGCCATGATTTGGACTTAACTATCTTGGCCAAAATCTGAAGGTTAAAGTTTGGGGGCCGGTAGGGGACATGTATTGATTCATCAATACCCACAGAATGCTTGTTTCTATTGAAATAGGTATATTCCTTAAGAAATTATTTATTTATTCGTTTTTACTTAACACATTTCGTACATTCCCATCACAAATATCAGACATAAAAACAAATTCCATGTTTTACGAAATGATTGTGCAATTGACATAGTTTACGTAATATTCGCTATTATCCTATTGTGCACAGGTACAAAGGTACATATAACACGAGTTACTGATAGGTAACACTTCCTACTGGGTAACGCAACATGTGTTATCTTCCTATTGAGCACGGATAGAAAGAACATATAGGATAGTATTACAGTCCACACTGGGTTTAAACAACATCTGCGTTATCTTATCTAGTTATTGAGGACAAGTGGAT
>NW_018478331.1:0-2091 GCF_002113885.1 Mizuhopecten yessoensis | reverse complement strand
TAAGTCTTAAGACTTTTGGTGAATAAAGAACTTGAACTTGAAGAGTTTGTGTAGCTAAAATGACTTTGTAATATTAGATTTTCAGCTATTTCTTGTTTGATTCAATTCATGTTGGACCTTGTATTTAAATGATAATCATGGTTAACACTTAGAATTAAGACAGTGGCATTCTGCAGTTGGTCATCAGTTCATGTAGCTCCTATCTTTTGTATACATTTTGAATGTAGAAAATAAAGCTCTACTTAAAAGTTGTTTTCGTATTATAATTAGTTTTTGTGAAATGAAATCTAAATTATTCACTTTTGTTTATGTTTAACTAATAATTTTACGGTTTTTTTGTCATTTCAGGCGCTGGAAGAACTCTTAATGGTAAGTTCTGATTAATTTGCAACTTATTTCGCTTCGCATTTCAGTTCTATGTAACTTTGAAACTTTGGTTAAGCTGCAGTGATCTTACCATTTATATCGAATTCACTGTGCTAAAAAGTCCCATTATTAGATCTAATTTGTTTGCTTATTTTCTTCTGATCAATTTGCAAACATAAAATACATAAGTCAGAGGTAAACACAAAGAGCTATTATACAATATCCAAACATCGCAAATGTATGAGTTATTATATAAAAGTCAATGTTAAAATGTTAATACGTCAGTTGGTACATTCAGATATTTAAGAATTACCCCAAACATGTATGAGAGATTATTGTTGTGAAAATTGTAAAGAGGATGTTTAATTTCGGGGAAAATGTTTTAAACAAAGGCGGTTTTGTTTTGCGTAAATGTTTACCCATTTTTTGCAGACCTTTGCAAAAAATGCGTAACAAAATACGCAAACTCGTTAAAATATAACCGAATGTGCTTTCGTGTGTATATCGCTTCAAATGGGCAAAGTGATCTAGATTTAATGTAATCCAGTTATGTAAACTGTGCTGTTTATTAGCGCGTGTAAACAGTAGTTACGTGACACTTTAATGAAAACAATATATAGTCATTAGACGTCCTTTATTGGAAATATGAACAAAAGTACCTACTTTATTTAAATAATGTATTAAAGGAATTTACCGACGAGTTTTGACATTTCATTAAATACTTTGCACATAGAACTATATTATTTCGCGTAGGATTGTTTAGACATTCTAGCGGTAAAAGGATCAAGATTAAGTATTGTCAGTTGATAAGGCACTTCGCGTTCCGGGGTAGGTTTTCGCTCAAAAAATGTAATAAAAACACGGAATTAAATTAGACTGTGGTATTACTGAAAACATTCCGATTCTGCACCTCAACGGAGGAAAACCTGTCGTAGGCAATGGTGATTTTGGTCCGACGGAACTTATACACTATCATAAATGCAAGGGATATAACTCGTACATTTACAGAGTACTCGATACATATTTATATACTCTTTATAATTACGTTATGCTATATTCATTACCAACACATTATTAACAAGGTAACAGTTATTTCGATAAACGTAAAACAATGTAATTTATTATTTGCTGAAAATTACTACATGGACAATAACACATCAGAAAATATACTTTTATATTAAAAGTCATTTCCTTTTCAAACTAATAGAAAAATATTTTAATATGGAATCCAGTACAAATCTCTAAAACTGACCATAAAGAAACCACAATATGTGAACGGATACGAGCTTAAATGACAGTCGTTTGAGAAAATCTAATAAATCATATATAACCTGTTACATTTGTTTCAAATTAGCATTTCTATTGATTTGTAAATTTTCACATATGCTTCATATGCAGGATTTTACATTTCTTGAGTACATCCCAAAAATAAAAAGACTTCATCCTTTAGGCAGTTGAGAGTACCGTATATGTAATATTTTCTCGAACTTCTGACCAATTGCTGTCCGGTTTATAGAAGGTGCCACCGAAACGACAAAAAGTTAACATTCCATCCGTTGTGTTATGATCATGTACGTAACATATACCAACCTGAAGATAATGTTTAGAAGTAAAAACATAAGTATAAGAATTACAACGTTTTCCTTTTATAACACAGGTAGCACGAAATGGTAAAGGACCAGGTAAAGGACCAGGTAAACCAGACGGATCAGGTGATAAACCAGA
>NW_018478330.1:0-2091 GCF_002113885.1 Mizuhopecten yessoensis | reverse complement strand
TTATTTGTCTTACCAGCTTGCCATGGTGGATGTCCTGTATAACAACACTTATCAGGGCTTTGATTAGTGTTGAATCGTACCAAGTGACCTTCAGAATGTTGAAGTTTATCAAACATTTGATTATTTATGAAACGCCAACACAAACAATTTAAACCTAAACAGTTCCTGTGAAACCACGACAACATGATACAATTGAACGCAGCTTCTTATATAGAGTACTCACGTTTACATGATCAAAGGAACTTAAACGACTGGTAAACACGCGACATGTTAATTATCTTATCCAAAGTACTATATTAACATCGAGATGTTCACGTGACCGTTAACTCCCCATCCGTTATATAACAAAACCTAACAATGTGTGTACGTTCAAACATTCTTTCTAATTGTAGACTTATTAGTACAAAAGTAATACATATTGCTTCGAAACTTTGAATATCATTTTAAACTTGTCAAATCTATCAAGTTTGACAAACTCAAGGTAAGACAAAGGCAATTATTGAATTAGAACATTGTCTGGTATGACAAATCGAAACAGCCTTAATTCATGTTCGGCAGTCCAATAGCAAAACGAAGCGTTTATTGTACTTCATATTCCATATATAAATATTTACTTATGCACTTACAGAAGCAGTTATCTTGTATAAGATATACTGTTAATTACAAACTAGGTTTCACTGTATGATATGTCTTATAGCAACATAACGTTAATGTGCATGACAAAACAAAACGCACCATTTGACACTGTTTCTGGCATGCCAATGTTTATAATTTATTGTTATTGATTATTTGTTATTATTTTTGATACTTATTTATTGTTTATCGTTGTAATTGGTTACCATTGGTTTTGTTTATTATTGTCTATTTTTATCATTTTTTGAAAAGTTGTTTATAGTTGATAATTGATTATTAATTGTCCTTGTGTATCGTTGTTTATCTTTTTATCATCATATTTGTTCCTCTTGGTGATTGGTTTGTAATCCTAGAAAAGGTACGTAAAAAATAATAATTAAGAAAATTTGAGTGATTGATTCCTTTCTTTTCAGCGTTTTAAAAATTAATACAACAAAATTAAGATTGTCAACAAACAGGGACACAATCAAACGTCAAGTTCGACACGAAAAGGCAACAACAGAAACAGAGAACACACGAATAGAACACCATTACCGAAGTATTGAACTGAAGGCAAAATCAGATACGTCGGAAAGGAGAGTAGCACCTGTCATATTGGAAGGAAACCGTGTCATAATGGAAGTAGTTTATCGGACAACACAACGCTTCTTACATGATTCTAAGAATTGACTCCGAATGAGAAAGCAATGTTCGCTGTTATGAAAGTAAAGTCATCACTTTTGTGGTAGAGTTTGTATTTGAGGTGACCATTTATGCCAACTGCAAATGAAGGGCAATATATGAAGCTGATTTAATAGAAAACCGACGAATAACCGAGATTCAATGAGTTCTCAAAGTTGCTGTTCAAGGACAAGGCAAAATCGATTAATCCTAGCATGACATAGAAGGTTGGGGTTAGTGTCCTATCCTAACATGACATCGAAGGTTGGGGTTAATGTCCTATCCTAACATGACATAGAAGGTTGAGGTTAATGTCCTATCCTAACATGACATAGAAGGTTGGGGTTAGTGTCCTATCCTAACATGACATCGAAGGTTGGGGTTAGTGTCCTATCCTAACATGACATCGAAGGTTGGGGTTAATGTCCTATCCTACCATGACATAGAAGGTTGGGGTTAGTGTCCTATCCTAACATGACATCGAAGGTTGGGGTTAGTGTCCTATCCTAACATAACATAGAAGGTTCTTGTTAGTGTCCTATCATAACATAACATAGAAGGTTGGGGTTAGTGTCCTATTCTAACATAACATAAAAGGTTCTGGTTAGTGTCCTATCCTAACATGACAGAAGGTTGGGGTTATTGTCCTATCCTAACATGACATAGAAGGTTGGGGTTAGTCTCATATCCTAACATGACATAGAATGTTGCGGTTAGTGTCCTCTCCTAACATGACATAAAAGGTTTGGGTTTGTGTCCTATCTTAACATAACATTGAAGGTTCTGGTTAGTGTCCTA
>NW_018478329.1:0-2090 GCF_002113885.1 Mizuhopecten yessoensis | reverse complement strand
TAAGTATGATATGTATATAACAGCTATATTATATGTATATAACAGCTCTATTATATGCATATAACAGCTATAGTCACAAGGAGAGACTTTAGGGGGTTTATAGATATTATACCAAATACATGTACCATCGATGTTATGTATGTTTCAATAGGTGCCGCGAGTTTGACTGTCACATATGAGGATTATATATACTACTCACATTTTGCTAAGGATCACTTATATTTTCAAAAAAAAAATTGAAATGTTAGAAAGGATATTATATTTTCCTTCCGTACTGTTTTAGGCGAATCTGTTAGCTTCCAAATCGTCCTGTGTGGGTGTGTTCAGTCAACCATAAAAGTGCGTGCACGCTTTTCCACGTGTACACCCCTTTCGAAAACTAAGCTAGGCTAAGTAAGGCGTTGTTCAAATTGTTAAGGAAATCAATTTGATGAATATTCTTTGTGTGATTTTGTTTTAATATGGCACAAAAACGAACCAGACATCGGTTAAATGACTGTGAAATGAATAGGGGCATCGGAATGCTGCAAGCTAGCATGTCCAAACGTCAGGTTGCAGCAGACTTAGGAGTGTCTCAAAGTGTGGTGGCAAGAATATGGAATCGTTTCCTAACTAACGGAAACCCTTCCAGACGTCCTGCTGGAGGTCGTTCTGGGGTTAAAACGCAGCGCCAAGACCGATGTTTGCTCATACAGGCACGGCGCGTCATAGGTTCCAGACTGCCACAGCTTTAAGAAATGACCTCCTAAATGCTTTTGGTACCCGGGTAACCACTCAGACAGGTAGGAACCGTCTTCATGATGCTGGTTTAAGGTCAAGTAGACCAGCAATACGAGTTCCCTGAACTGTCCGCCATGTTATAGGGACCAATTAGATTGGGCCCGAGCTCACATCACTTGGAGGGGGGGGGGGGGCATAACCCTTTTTGGGAAAACTGACCTCCATGTCTTCCATAATGGTACCGTTACGGCCCGGTCTTACTGCGATGAATGCCTATGACAGACCCTACGCTGGCGCTATCGGCACTAGACGATAATGCTATGCCACATAGACTGAGCAGTATCTACAGGAAGAGGCTATTCAACGAATGGATTGGCCAGCCCGCTCGCCGGATCTAAATCCCTTTGAGGATCTGAGGGACATGCTGCAGACAGCTCTCTCTGCCAGAAATGTTCAGCCAAGAACGCTCCAGGGAGCTGGGAGGCGCTTTGAAAGCTGAGTGGAACATTATCCCACAAAACCGGATACGCGATCTCATTCGGGGCATATGCAGACGTTGTGAAGCTGTAATTGATGCTCATGGGCGCCACACTCGATGCTAAAACAGTTTCTGTTTATTAAGGATGAGTTTTGTTCAATTTAAGTTTTTTTAGTAAATACCTTGTTGTTACCAATTTTAAGGGTAACCATTTTCCTGTGGCTCATTTTCCGACTGTGATTACGATTTTTGGAATTTTTGCACGCTGATGAATAAAAAGAAAAATCAATTTTTCAAAAATAATCTTAGTATAAACCAAATACAATATTTATTTTCACATACGTCAATAAAAANCTATTTTTAATAGGGTGCGATTTCTTTTTGTCTGGACCATTTTTATCGATTGAAACAAAAAGGTATTTTATATGAGTAGAATATGACATTTTATTGTCAGGACCATCTTTATTGAGAGAAACAATTACCTGTGGAAAAAACAGTATAATTTTTACTATTAAGAACTAATATTATGAGTTGTGTTGTTGACATTTTTTTTGATTTCTCAGCTTTGAATTTGGTCTTGTGGATGAGGATCAGCCAGATCTGCTTGAAGAACAGTTCAATGAATGTAGAATTATCCTCTTTTTTATTTTAAAAAGAAGGTCATCAGCCTCTCTTTCAGTATATCCAGGATTGGCAGGAATGGTATGCCCAAAAATATAAAACTGATCCTTAGCAAAATGTGTCCGATATTTGCATAGACCGATATTTGCATAGACTTCGTGTATGATAAAATAGGATATTTATAAAATGTATTTACTTGAAATGTATATGTAATCACAAACACAATATATGAAATTTCGCACTCCTATCTTATAAGTATAAACAGATCGCG
>NW_018478328.1:0-2088 GCF_002113885.1 Mizuhopecten yessoensis | reverse complement strand
AATGCAACATTACAAACAATCCTACACAATCCAACACTACACATAATCCTACGTAATGCAACATTACATACAATCCTACACAATTCAACATTACACACAATCTTTACCAATGCAACATTACACACTATCTTTACCAATGCAACATTACACACAATCTTTACCAATTCAACACTACACACAATCCTACACAATGCCACATTACATACAATCCTACACAATGCAACACTACACACAATCCTACACAATGCAACCCTATGTATACACACAATCCTACATAATATAACATTACACACAATCCTACAAAATGCAACACTACACCCAATCCTACAAAATGCAACACTACACCCAATCCTACACAATGAAACACTACACCCAATCCTACACAATGAAACACTACACCCAATCCTACACAATGGAACACTACACACAATCGTACATAATGTAACAATACATACAATCCTACACAATGAAACATTACACACAATCCTGCACAATGCAACAGTACACACCTAAACAATGAAACAGTACACACAATCCTACTCAATGAAACGTTACACACCCTCTTTACCAATGCAACACTACACCCAATCCTACACAATGGAACACTACACACAATTTACCAATTCAACACTACACACAATTCTACACAATACTACACAATGCAACAATACTAACAATCCTACACAATGAAACACTACACCCAATCCTAGGCAATGCAAAATTACATACAATCCTACACAATGAAACACTACACCCAATCCTACACAATGAAACACTACACCCAATCCTACACAATGAAACACTACACCCAATCCTAGGCAATGCAAAATTACATACAATCCTACATAATGAATATTACACACAATTCTACACAATGCTACACAATGCAAAACTACACACAATCCTACTCAATGAAACTGCACAATGCAACATTACAAACAATCCTACACAATGGAACACTACACACAATCGTACATAATGTAACATTACATACAATCCCACATAATGTAACATTTCACACAATCCTACATACTGCAATATTACACACAATTCTACACAATCCTACACACAATCTTTACCAATGCAACATTACACACAATCCTACCCAATGCAACACTACACCCAATCCTACACAATGCCACATTACATACAAACCTACACAACGCAACACTACACACAATTCTACACAATGCTACAAAATGCAACACTACACATAATCCTTCACAATGTAACACTACACACAATCCTAAACAATGCAACAGTACACACCTAAACAATGAAACAGTACACACAATCCTACCCAATGCCACATTACATACAATCCTACACAAAGCAACACTACACATAATCCTTCACAATGTAACACTACACACAATCGTACATAATGTAACATTTCACACAATCCTACACAATGAAACACTACACCCAATCCTACACAATGAAACACTACACCCAATCCTACATAATGTAACATTACATACAATCCCACATAATGTAACATTTCACACAATCCTACATAAGGCAACATTACACACAATCCAACACAATGCAACACTACCCACAATCCTACACAATGCAGCACTACACACAATCCTACAAAATGCAACACTACACCCAATCCTAGGCAATGCAAAATTACATACAATCCTACATAATGTAACATTTCACACAATCCAACACAATGCAACACTACACACAATCCTACATAATGCAACATTACACACAATCCTACTCAATGAAACGTTACACACACTCTTTACCAATGCAACATTACATACAATCCTACACAATGCAACACTACACACAATCCTACATAATGTAACATTACACACAATCCTACACAATGCAACACTACACATAATCCTACATACTGCAACATTACACATAATCCTACATACTGCAACACTACACACAATCCTACATACNACACACAATCCTACACAATGCAACACTACACACAATCCTACACAATGCAACACTACACCCAATCCTACATAATGCAACATTACATACAATCCTACATAATATAACATTACACACAACCCTACACAATGCAACATTACACACAATCCTACACAATGCAACACT
>NW_018478327.1:0-2086 GCF_002113885.1 Mizuhopecten yessoensis | reverse complement strand
CAATCGTATATACATTTTCAGTTAACTTTTTATTGGTCCTAATGGCGTTTTTGTGTTGATGGGACGTTCAGACTCCAATTACTGACTAACATCCCAATCGTACAAGAGAGCGTACATGTATGTGATAAAGCGTGTGTATCTATGATTTCTGAGTAAAGACAAAAATTTAAAATTAAGACGATCGGTACTCAATTATAAAAAAAAATCAGGCCAAAGGGTCTCACCTGAGTTGTTAAAAAGTTATTTCTCGCTAGAGACATGAAGCGGAAATAATCATGTAAACAAAGAAACATACATTACTCGTCCTGTCACATGAAGAGTAATATATATATGAATAAGAGTTCTTCAAATAAATGATTTTGACACTGAATGAGAAATAAATTGTTCTTGCTATTTAGCTCCATTTCCTCCATCCATCCACATATCCAAATAAGTTTGTGTTGGGCAACCACATTGTTGAGAATTCTCTGTTGCACTCTCAAGTTCGGGGACTCTTCTTCTTCTTCTTCTTCTTCTTCATTCCAGTATTTTATAAAAAGAATAGTTTTTTAGCCTTCGCAATATGTTGTTATCTTGTTGTTGTGATTTTCTTTGGTTAATCAAATGGGTGATGTTTGTTGGTTGTCTAACTCGAGGCTCTGCCGAGGGTTAGACAACTAAAATCCATCACCCCTCGGGTTGGAGATTTATCTGTCACACCCTCGTGGTAGGGGTGATTCTATTAATCTCCAACCCGAGGGATGATTTATTTGGTTTCCCAACCCAAGTTTGGCAGTACGATTGATAAGTGTCTTCTGCCGAATATCTCCAATGTCAAACATCATGTATGAGAGCACGCCACTACAGATTACAATGCTATGTTAGACCCCTAATGTATTGTTACAATTGATTCGATAACGCCGCAGATGTACATATATATACACTGTACCGTACATTGCATGTGGCGTTATAAAGGGGTTTGGCGATCAATTGAAGGAAATATACAAAGTAATTCTAAAAAAAACGATAAAAAAGGACATTTAAATATGTTGGCGGTCAACGACGTAGCAAATGAACGAGGGGTATAATGTCGAGGTTGTACACTCTGCTTGTTCAACGCTTTAGACTACGATCATCGCATCATGGTCACGCATGCGTCACATCACTTGTGCGTGGCTGTGATTTTTTCTCGTGACGGTCGACTCCCATAAGGACTCCTGCCGAAAAGTGCAATATCAGACCAGCGATCGACAATCCAGCAGACCAGGTGATTCGATTACTGGAGAACCTACGGCAATAGAAACTGTCATAAGGTGGCTGAATGCTGACAAATACCGAAAAGAAAGGTGTAGGAAAAGTATTTATATGTAACGACAAAATATGTTGTAATGGTCCTATCACACTCATTACTATGGATGACAAACTTAATAAAGCCCGGCAGGGGGATGAAGGTTATATAACTCCTACATAATCGTACTAACTTACCTCAGGGATATAATGTTATATAACTCCTTCATACGTGTACTAACTTACCTCAGGGAGATAAAGGTAATATTACTCCTACATAAGCGTACTAACTTACCACAGGGATAAAAAGGTTATATAACTCCTACATAATCGTACTAACTTACCTCAGGGATATAATGTTATATAACTCCTTCATACGTGTACTAACTTACCACAGGGATATAAAGGTTATATAACTAATACATTATCGTACTAACTTACCTTAGGGAGATACAAGTTATATAACTGCTACATAAGTGTACTAACTTACATCAAGGGGATAACGGTTATATAACTCCTACATAAGTGTACTTACTTACCACAGGAATATAAAGGTTATATAACTCCTACATACGTGTACTTACTTACCTCAGGGGGATAAAGGTTCTATACCTCCTACATAAGTGTACTTACTTACCTCAGGGGGATAAAGGTTATATAAATAAGTGTACTAACTTACATCAAGGGGATAACGGTTATATAAATCCTACATAAGTGTACTTACTTACCTCAGGAATATAAAGGTTATATAACTCCTACATACGTGTACTTACTCACCTCAGGGGGATAAAGGTTCTATAACTCCTACATAAGTGTACTT
>NW_018478326.1:0-2085 GCF_002113885.1 Mizuhopecten yessoensis | reverse complement strand
AAACATATACTTAATACTATAAAGCACTGCATTGAAAATAGCCGATAGTTGTACACCTACATTTATTTCAAATTAAAAATTTCAAATACAAAGTTAAAATCAGTACATCAGTATAGCAGTCTAGCAGTAGAGTTAACACATATTTTTGTCGTAATCTATCCAAAAATATAAGTGCTATACCCACCAAATTTGGACATTTCCTGGTACAGTGACTATTAGGCCTAAAGTATTCTCATCAAGGTTTTGATTTGTTTTTAACTGTGTAATATCTCAAAAAGTTTCAGCCCTAGACCTGCCAATCTTACAACATAGATATATCTTGGACGTAACGTCTGATTGCATGCATCAGTTGCTGTGAAGGTCCTTGTTTGTATAGTCAAGCGACTCGGTCAGTTTCCTCATCAATGTAACTTTTTTGCATCTAGCTCTATTTCTCCTTAAATATAAGTGCAGAACTAATTGAATTTGGATTGCTGGATGCTGAATGCTACCTTGATTACTTGGTTCAGTATCTTTTTCATCTTTGTTAAGTTGCTCTTTTTCTAGGTTTAGCTATGTTTAATTCTCAAAAATTGTCCAAAAAATTCTACATCAATAAATGTTGATGATAGATTCATAAAATGTAGTGCATCTCAATACACAATACCTGCTTCAGCTGCTTAATATGATCTTAGAATTGTTTTCTGAACATATTGATTGTCAACAAAAATAAAAATAAAATTAATTAAATCTATAAATATGAATTATTCAAAAGTTTGACAATCAAAGAATTATTTTCTGATTGAAATTCCGATTTGAATTTGACTTGAATTTGAAAGTTAGAAAATAAGTAAACATCAGTAAAGTGTCTCTTTTTAGCGATGATTGTTAACTATAAGTATCTCTGGATGTTCAAAACAGGGACAGTCGAGACATATACTTCCATGGAAGTCTTGTTATTTATGTTTTGTAAATAAATCTTCTGTAATACATGCATTTAAAGCATATCATAAAATGACACAAAAGAAACGATAAGCTTTGTTATATTGCTATAATAAACCTATTTTATATTAATATTCGAATAATTTGTTTACAAAATCATTATGAAATAAGATAGTTTATCAAAAGTCTTCTCAACATCACGATCACTACTAATACGAAGATTTCTACTTTTGAATTATTTATTAAAAAATTTAATTATCTAATGTGATATTACTTAGAACAGTTAACCGCAGGTGAAAATACAGGTAAATTAAAGGTAAATACTGTCAATACTATCATGAAACAGACTATAACCCTTTTAACAACATTATTCTCTCCTTGTTTGTTTGTTTTTAAAGTGGGGGAATCGAGAACAAGCCTTTAAAATATAAAATTAACAAAGGCAAAACAGTTCCATTGTTGCTGTTTATCTTTATAACATAATTTGATGCTGTCTGAATATTTTCAAAAGCATTTTAGATGCATTTTCAACAAACGCATGCTTTTTTATTTGATGGACGAATCTGCCGTTGTTATGTTTTATTATCATTTTTGAGTTGTCCTATTATATATAAAACGACATTTAAAGCCGGTGCTACAGTTAAAGTTTCACAAAATGAATTTCTGTCGTTACCGTTTCACGAAATTGGAATATTCTCATATGCAGAGAAGAGATGGTGACAATTCCATAACCTTTCATTTATCTTGATGGTTTTCAATTTAAAAATAAAGTTTAAAAATTAAAAATAAATAAATATGTAAGGCCGGATCGCATAAGCTCTGGTGAACCTTTCCGGTGAATAATGACCGGTATGTGTGCGTGTTAGGATAGGTGTGTGTGTCAGATTATGTGTGCGTGTGAGGGTAAGTGTGCATGTTAGGGTAAGTGTGCTTGTAAGGGTATATGTTCGTGTGCTTAATATACATATAAAGCATATAGAGAGAAAATTTAATTGCAAGTTTATATGTATATTTATTGTACAATACAAGCACAATATGCACGCACCATATTAAACCAAACACTACGATATCCGTATGCTACAGATACAGTAGTGAAACGGCATGGAGGATTTCCGGATGACAATAACACGGTTGAAACAGTTAAAAGCATGTTAACATTGACAC
>NW_018478325.1:0-2084 GCF_002113885.1 Mizuhopecten yessoensis | reverse complement strand
ATGATATAACTCAGGTGACCGCTAAGGCCCTTGGACCTCTTGTTTATTATAGAAGTCCAATTTACATTTTCCTAACATTTAAAAGTTTATTGAACAATTCATTCCGAGTCACGCTTCGGATGACGACAATGTTTATTCATATATACCAGAAAGGATGGATGAAAACTATTTCTTCTAATGATTAGTTCATAACACCACAGCGTGGTGATCAAGACGACACAGGCAGTTACAATTTGTTGTAACATATGATGATTAACGATAGTCTAGTAACGAGTCTTAATTGTATCCCATTATTATAGACCCAATCGATTGCCCTGGTAGCACATGTACGTCAGGAAGTCGAAGGCAAGCAACTTTTTTGATTCGTACAGACATTTTTTCACTAAGAATGCAGGTACTGTGTGAGAAAAAAACTTTAATTACATCACATGCAAATGAATCTGTGAGTTCGTATCACGTGCACTTAAGTGCTACGTGAAATAGATTAGAAGTAGGTGAAACGAGCAGTGCAGTGGGATTAGGATACACGGGCTATTGACCACATACTGGTCCTCCGTACATTCCTCTCCATCGCGATAAGTGGTGATTGATGGCGAGGTCTTGTATGAAGGGATGCTGATCGCGGTAAATACTCATCGTGAAGTCGCTGTTTATTTGATCAAAACATTAACTGTGGCAAAAGAGGATGCACACCGTTGAATACAAAACCAGATATAGAAACAAATGTCTTGATCTCTTCTAGCATCAAGGTCAATAAAGCTATACATGTATGTCTAATTTGCCAATGTAAAATCGAATACATACAAATGTATTTGCATTCACACAATATTTCAAATAAACTTACTTTTCAGGGAAGTTACAATCAATAGCTTGATATCAAGGAGAATAATTATTCACTTGTTGCGAGAGAATAGTCGATTCGTCATTGAAGTACGATAAGAACTGGTATAATTCATTTTAAAATATATTATTTGCACAAACAAAGAACTGACAAACTGACCAGCTCCTTTATAGTTTCACATAATATGTCTATTTATAAACATCGTACTAAAAATAGAAATTCGAATGGCAATAAATTACAAAAAAACTTTTATTGTTATTTTATACAGCTGTTACCACAAGTGTTTCCATTGTATTGAAACCGTTCTTTATATTGAAACTTTTATTGAATATGATATGCTATAGCTAAAATTCCACATTAAACATTCTTTTCTGATGACCTTGAAATATTAGGAATCATTATATCTCATCTTTATAACAGCTTGTCCGATGGGATGATACTGGAAACATGCCGAGGAAAAACACATAATGTCGCCCGTACTTCCATTATTCGGAGCATCTCTTGAAATATCTGCAAAAGCCACCAAAACCTAGTTCCGAATGACAGAAGCAGACGATAACAATGGCGCGTCCACCTGATCAACTCTACTATTGTGTCGTTGTTTCTGATATTTTTGCGGCATGATTAAACGTTTATTGACATTGTAGTTGAGATTGGTTTGGTTTTTCGTTTGTTAAACGTTTTATTTATAGCTAAGGTATTGACATGTAGTTGAGATTGGTTTGGTTTTTCGTTTATTTAACGTTTTATTTATAGCTAAGGTATTTTAAGGACGTGCCTTCATGTGTGTTGTGTATGCGTTCATGTGTGTACGTGTGCCGGAGGCAGGGTATGTGGGTGTATTGGAGAATCACGAATCCTCTGTTTCTCCTCGATTTAGCTTGTGTCTCCTGATTTCGCCCTCGTGAAACATGATTAACCTTGGAGAAACAAAGTTCGTGTTTCTCAACAGAAAGGGTAATGAATGTATAATATTGCCTTCAGGAATATCAAGTGGCTGAATAATCTTACGAATGCGTTTATCTAGTAAATATATGCTAGAATATATCCACACAATACGGTAGTGGGAACTTATACGGTAGACGAAAAGGAATTGCTTTTATTTAAGTGTACATGCAAAAAGAACATTAGAATGTTAAAATCTTCATAAAGCAAGACGTTATCAATCGTGTTTCCTTACAATTGACTTCCTTCAAAATGTTTACAAACCGAATAGTAATGGCAGACATTGGTTTCCAGTATT
>NW_018478324.1:0-2083 GCF_002113885.1 Mizuhopecten yessoensis | reverse complement strand
GCTGGGATGAAGGGCTATCAAGTTTGTTCAAATGAGTGACCTTGCTCGACATTTCCAGGTCACCAGGGTTAAATGAGGTAAAATGTTTAAACGATTTATTTTCAATAACCAAGAGGCCCAGAGACCTGATATTGTGCGTGTAGCATACTTGAATAAAGGACTACCAAATTTGTTCAAATGAATTATCTTGCCTGCCTTTCAAGGTCACAGAGGTCAAATGTGCTAAAATCTTAAAACAACTTCTCAATAACTAAGAGAACCATGATATTGAGCCTATAGCATGCCTGGATGAGAGGCTACGAAATGTGTTAAAATGAATGACATTGACCGACTTTCAAGTTCACAGGGGTCAAATGTGCTAGCATCTTTAAACAACTTCTTCTCAATAACCAATAGACCAGAGACCTGTTATTGGGCCTGTAGCATGCTGGGATGAAGTGCTACCAAGTTTGTTCAAATGAATGACCTTGATCCACATTCAAGTTCACAGGAGTCAAATGTGCTATATTTGAATAAAGTGGTAATGAGCTTAGCATCCACATAAATGACCTAATCAGCTTTAAAGTTGCATTAGAAGCAAGTGAGCGATACAGGTCCATAGGGCTTCTTGTTTAATTTCTGCACAATATCTTCAGTACTGTTGGTTGGATTGCTTTCAGACTTTATCAAGTCCTTGTTTGAAGAAAGAGTTTGGTTTGAATAGCTTTTCAGGCCTGGCAGTCAAAGGTCAAGGTCACTTTTACCATGAATAAAACAAAAGTTTAGGCACAATACTTCGAATTCAGTTGGGATAATTACACTCAGGCTTTATCAAGTGCTACATTGGAGAAAGTGCCTGCTTTGGTGCTTTGGTGGTCAAAGGTTAATGTCATTATTACTTTAGAAAGTATTTGCTTAAGATACAAATTGTAGCTTGTGAGGCATCGATGTCAAAGTTCAAGGTTAATGTTACTATAAATAGAAAAACATTTCATGCACAATATTTGGAGCTCTTTTGGGCCATATGTATTCAGACTTTATCCAGTGTAATAAAATGTTTGCTTAAGCCTTTGGATAGGTTTTCAGCCTTTTATATCAAAGGTCAAGGTCACTTACTATAAATAGAACATCAGTTTGAGCACTGTATTTCGAATTCTGTTGGACTGATTACACTCAGATTTTATCGAGTCCTTCCTGGAAGAAAGTGCCTGCTTGGGATAACTTTTCAGGTCCAGTGGTCAAAAGTCAATGGGTCACTATAAATAGAAAATCTGTTTAATGCACCAACGCACAATATCTTGATTTCTCTTGGGCTGATGACACTCTGACCTTATCCAGTGCTTCCTCAAAGAAAGTGCCTGCTTGGGATAATTTTCCAGGCCCGGGGGTTAGGTCTCTATCACTGTTACTATATGAATAGCAAATCAGTTTATAAAAGAGGCCCAAGAGCCTTAGCGGTCACCTGAGTTATATCATAGGTACTGGTAGCTTTATTTTATTGTTTAGATGTGATGTGGAAATCAGCATGTAAACTAAGTGAAATACGATACAATACTACATCAAAGGATAATAATTTGAAAATATTGGTAAATGTTCCCTTTGGGGCCCCGCCCTAGCCCCTGGGGATCGGGCAGGAATCCTTATTTTACAATGTAATACCCTCATTCACCAAAGATGATTCTGACTAAGTTGGAGTAATTTTCTGCTGAAAATGATTAAAATATACCCAAAAGTGTTATTTCCCTATATAAACTAAACTTTACTCCCTCCCCAAGGGAGAACGGATAGCTCGGGGGTCCTGAAATTTACAATAAAATAAAGCCCCTGATGACCTTTCTTGTTATGCACTGAAACTGAATGTAGTACCTCTGAGTCTGGAGAAGAAGATTTTTGAAATATTAGTTAATTTTCCATTTGGGTCCCTGTCCTGGCCCCAGGGGTTGGTGTAGGAATCCCAATTATACAATTTTGTAGCCTCATCTACCAAGGATAATTCTGACCAAGTTTGAAAAAAATCCATCCACTGGTTCTTGAGAAGAAGTTGCAAATGTAAAAAGTTGACGGACGACGGACGGAAAGCGATTAGAATAGGTCACTTGAGCAA
>NW_018478323.1:0-2082 GCF_002113885.1 Mizuhopecten yessoensis | reverse complement strand
TGGAGAACCTGTCTACTGTAGCAGTGTGTTTCCAGCAGCTATACGCACATTAACATCCAACTTATCATTGATGGTTTTGAGCTGTTATTGCTTCCTGTATTGATCGTATCACGTCGTCCATTTTACCGGAATCTATCGTGTGATAATGGTCTGATCGTTTTCTGTTTTACATTAATGTTCTACAACATCAATTCTGGCCCTTCAATCGTCTGAGAACGTGTAGGATGAGTGAAAGGTGATGTTAATGATGCAGAAACACACCACGTATTTAATACCTGGTATTTGTCACAACAACGTACGGGAAAAGAAAATATCTTCTTCCTTGCAAAATTCGGATTTAAATTTGATGAAATCCAAATATAGCTTACACCAGAGCATCGTAGTATTGTGGTGGTGTTTCAAATCGATAGATTTCCTTGAACTTAAAACATCAATCAACTCTAACGGTCTAATTGGCCTTTTTACGGAGACTCCAGTAGCCTGTTAGCGCTTAATTCAATTTAATATAGATGTTTCCTGTTTCTGAATAAATGTTAAAGGTACAAAAGAATGAGTCTCCTAAGAACACGAAAACTCGTGAACGTATACATAGGGATGTGGCCGGTGGAGGTCAAAGTGTGCAGACATATTGTCAGGCATGAGAAAATTGTCTTGCAGGAGAACGCCAACATACGCCTCGCAGACAGCTAAACATGGACATTTACTCTCACCATATTGTCCCCAATGATAAATGGATTTTCTGACGCTATAATGTATCGATCTAGCCGTGTGTGTATTTCTCTTTACTGTTTTTTATATTCACCAAGGAAGATTTTGGGAGATCAACATGAAGACCTAGGTTAGTTTTATTGTCAGAAATTCTCCAAAATACCATCGACTGCTGTATATGTCGTACGCGCTATTGCTCAACGGTACAGCACATCCATAGTTGATCAATGCGTATGGGTAGTACGGTACAGTGTTTGTAACAATGTTAGAGTATCAGGCAGAAGTGTTACATTATGGTTTCAGTAATAATAGGACAATGTCACGGTATGATACAGTACTGTTACATCATTGTTTCAGTAATAATAGAATAATGTTACAGTATGATAGAGTAGTGTTACAACATTGTTTCAGTAATAATAGAACAATGTTACAGTATGATACAGTAGTGTGACATCATTGTTTCAGTAATAATAGAACAATGTTACTGTATGATAGAGCAGTGTTACATCATTGTTTCAGTAATAATAGAACAACGTTACAGTATGATAGAGTAGTGTGACATCATTGATCAGTAATAATAAAACAACGTTACAGTATGATACAGTAGTGTTACAACATTGTTTCAGTAATAATAGAACAACGTTACAGTATGATAGAGTAGTGTTACAACATTGTTTCAGTAATAATATAACAACGTTGCAGTATGATACAGTAGTGTTACAACATTGTCTCAGTAATAATAGAACAACGTTACAGTATGATAGAATAGTGTGACATCATTGATCAGTAATAATAAACAACGTTACAGTATGATACAGTAGTGTGACATCATAGTTTCAGTAATAATAGAACAATGTTACGGTATGATAGAGCAGTGTTACATCATTGTTTCAGTAATAATAGAACAACGTTACAGTATGATACAGAAGTGTGACATAATTGTTTCAGTAATAATAGAATAATGTTACAGTATGATAGAGTAGTGTTACAACATTGTTTCAGTAATAATAGAACAATGTTACAGTATGATACAGTAGTGTGACATCATTGTTTTAGTAATAATAGAACAATGTTACAGTATGATAGAGTAGTGTGACATCATTGATCAGTAATTATATAACAACGTTACAGTATGATAAAGTAGTGTGACATCATTGTTTTAGTAATAATAGAACAATGTTACAGTATGATAGAGTAGTGTTACAACATTGTTTCAGTAATAATTGTGACATCATTGATCAGTAATTATATAACAACGTTACAGTATGTTACAGTAGTGTGACATCATTGTTTCAGTAATAATAGAACAATGTTAAATTATGATACAGAAGTGTGACATCATTGCTTCAGTAATAATAGAACAACGTTACAGTA
>NW_018478322.1:0-2081 GCF_002113885.1 Mizuhopecten yessoensis | reverse complement strand
CAATACCTGCTCACAAGAGCAGATAACTCTGCAATACGCAAAGACTGAATAAATGATGTTAGTAACATTTTGGGACACAGGTGTTAATCAGAATTCCGCAAAGGTAGACATTTTACTTTGAGAATATTAAAAGTTTGTTGCATTTCACCTTAGCAATTGAACCGTCTGTTTAGCTTATACATATAGGAAAGGGAAAGACATGACCACTGATATTGTATTGTAATGACAAGATAAAAACTTCTGAGGATGATTAAGATTATATACAGGTAGTTACAATAATGGTTAAAAGTACAAAGAACTGCAGGTAGGACTGCTATTAGGCTATATATTGCCCTAACAAGGTGCCATATTGTGGGCTGTCATGTCGGTCAGTTCAGCCTGCTGGTATTACAGCTAATCCACAATATCCTTTATGTCCTGGTAATCTTATTTCTTAAAAGGTTAATTTTCACTGGCAACTTGCTAAGTGGGATCAAGGTGTTCCAGACTGGCATTAGCATTATCATGAAAACAATGTACTTACTTGCTCAGGGTGTTTTAAATATGTATACAAGGGGTTTTAATTTTATGAAGCTGTTTGAATTCCCAATGGATATTGAAAGTGTTTGGATGATGATTTTGCCAAATCCCTTTTTTCCCCCGGATTGGATTTCACAATTCAGTTGCTTACAATTGTATTTTGAGCCATGTAATGTAAGCTCATACTCGGTATAGATAGCCTTGCCCCTTTGTTTAAAAGAAGGTTTTCATTGAATAGAATATAAGTCCTCCAAATTCGGTCACAGAAAAAAACTCGTTAATCTGACACAAATTAAAATCGCAGGTTTTGTAGGAAATTGTCCGCATTAATTAGCTCTTTGCCGTAGGTCATCCTCGGCCATGCTGATCTTGCAGTCTTGAAGTCACTGGCGGTAGCCGGCGAAGCTTGCTTGATCACACCAAGAGGTCAAAAGTACTTATAATTTCTATATATACCGACATGTGCATTACATTACTGCATACAATTCCCAGGGCTTGTTTCTGGTAGATTTAAAGATGGATGTCGCATAATAATGTAAGGATCATTGTTTTATCATGGGAATTTTACTGTCTATTTTAGGCAACTTAATATAGCACATCTTAGCAGACATTGTTTTCAGTAACTTAATTCATTTGGGTGTCAATGGTTAAACACTGGATTAACAAGATGATTTTAGATTGACAGAATTTACTTTAAAGAAATTGGTTATGCAGAACATAACATTTTCAATGTAGATAACAAATTTTGAATTCGAAATAAAAAATATAAGTAAAATTCATAAATATTGCTTAGTGAATAGGTATAGAAATTATATTATGCCAGCTGGCAAAGACTTCATGCCCAGACAAACCAAACGTGCAGATCACAATATTTTCTAACATTTCTAGAAAATGGGTATGCAGCCTTTATCAGTGGTCATTATTTTGTCAATGCCTCTGCTAGGAGTCGAACTAGGGACCTTTAGTTTACTAGTCTTGTGCTCTACCGAATGAGCTAAAGAAATTCTCCCTAACCGAGTCGGTAGGAAGCGGCTAGTATCTTACCAAGTTGACACATATATGTTGTTATATTATAGGCCTTATAGGTGCTTATAATGAGAGTATGGATGGGCACTTTAATTTACTATCGCAAACAGATCAGTCTATCTGATAAAAAAGTGTATTCAGGATTATAATTAAAATTTGTCCAGTAGTTTGCGTTCACCTACTGTTGAAATATAACGGGTCTGTGAAAATTTGAGGAGGCACACCCTGCAAAAACACTGCGGCAGTCAAACTTGCTCATCCCTTTTTTGGATTAACTAGCATATTCTTAAAATTAAAAGGCAATTGCTAGTAGATACTGGTATGTGCTTATTTCAAACCCTGCAATTTCATCCCTCCTGATTTCTGAAGGGATTGTTTTAGGGTTTATATACATGTCCATACATGTTCTTGCCAACTCGCCCTCGTATATATATGCAAGACCACACACTTGTGTATTCTAACGAATCGGAAAGCATGAGTTTATTGCACAGATGAATATATACGTCCGCGCAATAAATGAGTGCTTTCTGATTCGT
>NW_018478321.1:0-2080 GCF_002113885.1 Mizuhopecten yessoensis | reverse complement strand
GTGTCATTGTTACAGTAGTAGTGTAATTGTTACAGTAGTAGTGTTTTGTTACAGTAGTAGTGTCTTGTTACAGCAGTAGTGTCATTGTTACAATGGCAGTGTCATTGTTACAGTAGTTGTGTCGTTGTTACAGTAGTAGTGTCATTGTGTCGTTGTTACAGTAGTAGTGTTTTGTTACAGTAGTAGTGTCACATATTGGTATTATTAGTGTCGTTGTTACAGTGGCAGTGTCGTTGTATCGTTGTTACAGTAGTATACAGTAGAAGTGTCGTTGTTACAGTGTCTTGTTACAGCAGAAGTGTCATTGTTACAATGGCAGGGTCATTGTTACAGTAGTAATATCGTTGTAAAGTAGAAGTGTCGTTGTATCATTGTTACAGTTATAGTGTCATTCTTACAGTAGTAGTGTCATTGTTACAGTAGAAGTGTCGTTGTATCATTGCTACAGTAGTAGTGTCATTGTTACAGTTATAGTGTCATTGTTACAGTAGTAGTGTCATTGTTACAGTAATAGTGTACAGTAGTAGTGTCGTTGTATCGTTGTTAGAGTAGTAGTGTCGTTGTTTCAGTAGAAGTGTCATTGTTACAATAGTAGTGTCATTGTTACAGTTATAGTGTCTTTGTTACAGTAGTAGTGTCATTGTTACAGTAATAGTGTCGTTGTTACAGGAGCAGTGTCGTTTTATCGTTGTTACAGTAGTAGTGTCGTTGTGTCGTTGTTATTGTTACAGTAGAAGTGTCGTTTTATCATTATTACAGTTGTCTCATTGTTACAGCAGTAGTGTCGTTGTATCATTGTTACAGTAGTAGTGTCATTGTTAGAGTAATAGTGTCGTTGTTACAGTAGTAGTGTCGTTGTATCGTTGTTAGAGTAGTAGTGTCGTTGTTACAGTAGAAGTGTCATTGTTACAATAGTAGTGTCATTGTTACAGTAGTAGTGTCATTGTTACAGTAATAGTGTCGTTGGTACAGTAGTAGTGTCGTTGTATCATTGTTACAGAAGTTGTGTTATAGTGTCATTGTTACAACAGTAGTGTCATTGGTACAGTAATAGTGTCGTTGTTACAGTAGCAGTGTCGTTGTATCGTTGTTACAGTAGTAGTGTCGTTGTGTCGTTGTTACAGTAGTAGTGTTATCGTTACAGTAGTAGTGTTATTGTTACAGTAGTAGTGTCGTTGTGTCATTGTTACTGTAGAAGTGTCGCTTTATCATTGTTACAGTTGTGTCATTGTTACAGTAGTAGT
This sequence comes from Mizuhopecten yessoensis, assembly GCF_002113885.1. Lineage (NCBI taxonomy): Eukaryota > Metazoa > Mollusca > Bivalvia > Pectinida > Pectinidae > Mizuhopecten > Mizuhopecten yessoensis. Next base: position 836 of record NW_018478321.1, on the reverse strand, counting down.
GCCGTTGTATCATTGTTACAGTAGTTGTGTTATGGTGTCATTGTTACAGTAATAGTGTCATTGTTCAGTAATAGTGTCGTTGTTACAGTAGTAGTGTCATGGTTACAGTAGTAGTGTCATTGTTACAGTAGTAGTGTCTTGTTACAGTAGCAGTGTTGTTGTTACAGTAGTATTGTCATTGTTACAGTAGAAGTGTCGTTGTATCATTGTTACAGTAGTTTTGTCATAGTGTTTTTGTTACAGTAGTAATGTCATTGTTACTGTAGAAGTGTGGTTGTATCATTGTTAGATTAGTTGTGTCATAGTGTCATTGTTACAGTAGTAATGTCATTGTTACAGTAGAAGTACCGTTGTAACAGTAGTAGTGTCGTTTTATCATTGTTACAGTAGTAGTGTCATAGTGTCGGTGTTACAGTAGAAGTGTCACAGTGTCGTTGTTACAGTAGCATTGTCATTGTGTCGTTGTTACAGTATTAGAATTATTGTTACAGTAGTAGTGTCATTGCTACAGTAGTAGTGTCGTTGATACAGTAATAGTGTAATTGTTACAGTAGTAGTGTATTTGTACAGTAGAAGTGTCGTTGTATCATTGTTACAGTAGTAGTGTCATAGTGTCGGTGTTACAGTAGAAGTGTCGCAGTGTCGTTGTTACAGTAGCATTGTCATTGTGTCGTTGTTACAGTATTAGTATTATTGTTACAGTAGTAGTGTCATTGTTACAGTAGAAGTGTCGTTGTTACAGTAGTAGTGTCATTGTTACAGCAGTAGTGTTATTGTTACTGTAGAAGTACCGTTGTTACAGTAGTAGTGTTATTGTTACAGTAGTAGTGTTATTG
>NW_018478320.1:0-2080 GCF_002113885.1 Mizuhopecten yessoensis | reverse complement strand
TAATCATGAAAGAAGAAACGGCCTATTTAAAGCAAGGCATTTAAACATTTCCAGGTAAACCCTATTATAGTCATCACACGTACATACGTTGTGTTTTCAGCTGACAACTGGAAACCTAGGCCTGCCCACGTAATCATGAAAGAAGTTTTGTATTTAAAGTGAATCAAAGTACTGAAAGCCCTCCAGACAGATTTTTTCTTAATGTTGCAACATTTCCATAGTTATATATAGTCACGTTGAACACTGAATATCAGACACATTTTTTAGGAGACAATGTTCAAGGTTGATCAATAACTTTAGAGTGACAACATTAAAACTTCACATCACATTTATTCCATTTTTGCAGTAAACATTGTCGGAAAACATTGTCGGAATGCGACCGTTATCATGTATTATAAGAATTCTTTTGAAGAGTTGGATTCCATTATATACGATGCAAGTCCGTAATCTATTAAAAGCCGTATGGGACCCCCGACTCCGTTCAAGATTTTTACATAGAATAAAGAACTCTTATACGGAATATCAAAATACCGTGCAAGTTTGATTTTCCGGTAAAGATTCACCGTTGACGATTTTACCGTTAAAGATTTTACCGTTGAAGATTTTCCGCTAAAGATTTACCGCGTAAGATTTACCGTGCAAGATTGGATAACCATTCGGCGGAAAACTAACAGCGAAAGATTTAAAGCGGAAGATTCCACGTGACCATGGGCATTTGCCGCGTAAAACAAAACGACCTCATCACGCACGCGTATTTGTTAGTTTTTTTCCTTTTCAGTCTGCCGTCGCTTTTAGTATTTACCAAGTTATATTTCTATGAATGTTTATCAATATTTGACCAGCAATCGTGTATTTCGTCGCCATCAGCATGCTAGGTTTTGATAAAATAAATAAAGCATGTTCTCTTGATGACCAGTGCAAACATTAAGACCCGTCAAGTGCTGATCTTCCACCCCCACCCCTTCCTTTCCTCCTAAGGCGTACTCTACACTTCCCTTGATGTGGGTCAAGGAGTGGTTTACAGGGTTGGTTCGGCTTTATCAAATTGAAATTCAAATATGTTTATTATTAAAGTGTTACATATCAGAATACGTAAAACATTAAATTGTACATGTATCAAAATAACCACACAAACCCCTTCACAACTTTCTAATGTCCATTCTTTTTTAAGAATATACTAAAATTAACCTTTAACTTATTGACATGGTCATAGGTTAAAATTAATAAAGATATACATAAAACAAAATACTATTAAAAAGTACGTAAGTGTAGATATACACATTTAGCATGTTATCATAGTTTGAAATAGGCCTTAGATCAACTAGCTAGGCCTATGTGTTGTATGTATTAAAATAGTGATATAATAGTCGAATGTGGCGACATACAATATTAAAACAGACTTTGGCAGTTATATTGATGATATTAGGATTACTTATGTAATAATGATGATATCAAGATTATTAAAGTAATATTCATGATATCAGGATTACTATAGAAGTATTGATGATATCAGGAGTATTATAGAAATATTGATGATATCAGGATTATTAAAGTAGTATTGATGATATCAGGATTATTATAACAATATTGATGATAGTAGGATTACTATAGCAGTATCGATGATATCAAGATTATTATAGTAATATTGATGATATCAGGATCACTATAGTAGTATTGATGATATCAGGATTATTAAAGAAGTATTGATGATATCAGGATTACTATAGAAGTATTGAGGATATCAGGAGTATTATAGAAATATTGATAATATCAGGATTATTAAAGTAGTATTCATGATATCAGGATTATTATAACAATATTGATGATATCAGGATCACTATAGTAGTATTGATGACATCAGGATTACCATAGTAGTATTGATGATATCAGGATCACTAAAGTAGTATTGATGACATCAGGATTACTATAGTAGTATTGATGATATCAGGATCACTAAAGTAGTATTGATGACATCAGGATTACTATAGTAGTATTGATGATATCAGGATTATTATAGTAGTATTGCTGACATCAGGATTATTATAGTAATATTGATGATATCAGGATCACTATAGTAGTA
>NW_018478319.1:0-2079 GCF_002113885.1 Mizuhopecten yessoensis | reverse complement strand
CTCATTCATCTCCCGTTTTGAAATTCGAACCTAAATACGTATTGAGTGAAATATGATGAAAGAGGATGGCATTAAGGTTTAACATACAACGAGAGTGGTAGCCCACGTTAACTGTTTGGTTCCCCACTCTCTACTACCGTTAGTGCTATAACGAGCCTTAATTCACAGCTAAAGAGACAGCTGGATAACTGGAACTATTCCCAATGGAAAAAGGCCAGTCTATCCAGGAGAATGCGGGCGAGGGGCGCCTGGTTCAGCGGTGACTCGATAAGCGAGGCTTTACATTCACTGCTACTTTATTCGTGAACTAATGTAACCGCTAAAAACGCGAAATAGTGTTACGTGAACAAATTTATAAACTATCGATGAAAAAAAGTTCAAAGCAAATACGTTTAAAGTTCTTTGTCGTTCGGTACTGTCAATCACTTTCCTTTTCGTTGGATTTTTATTTTTGGGTTATTTCGCCGGGACATTTGTTCGCAAAAAAGAAACATCCGGAAAAATTAATTCTAAGAGTTCTAGTAGATTACTATTTATGTTAAAACATCGCAAATTACAGTATTTGTAAACAAAATTATGAACAGTTCGCGAAATAAAGTACAAGTGGAAATATAATCGTTTTGCAGTAATTTCTATTGAATCTGAAACACTTTTTTATTAAGTCCCGTACGTTATACTCTGAGTGATACAGAATGCATAATTAATATGTTTATTATGCATTCATGCTTGTGCTTTTGTCCATAACAACAAAGAAGCACGGTGTCTATCGATTCGTTATTCGGTCCCTATCACCAGCTATAGCCAACGTAAAACATTGAAAATAGATGCGCGTGCATGCCTGCTTCAAAGGTAAGAGAAGACTCACTTTGACGACTGTCGGGGAAACGACAATCAAACTGTACGGGTTACCATGACGGAATATATCATCGCATTCATTGAGAGTAATTCCTCTACATTTCCACCGATCCGACAAACCCATCCCTGTCCCATAGGAATTGTCTTCAGGAACACGGCGAGGCAATTTTCATGAACTTGTTATATGAACACTGATAAACTTGGCTATAGAGAAACCACGTGCTAGGATTGGATTGTATAATTGCATATTTCACGCCGAGCACTGCAAAAACAGCCATGCCTACTCAAAGTTTTAGTAATAAGTCGTGCCATCTCAACACGAAACGTCAATATACTCGGAATACTTAAAACATTTCCAATTCAATTTAATTATATTTCCCTCTTGTCTGACCTTCTTTAAACAGGTTTTCGTTCTTTGTTGTCAATCATATTGAGTTTGGACTGGCTGATATTCTCAGTTAACAAATGATATCTGAAAAATGCGTTAAATTTTTTGACGTTCGTATAATTCACACACAAAATCATTCCATGTTGAAAAACAATTTCGGTTACATGATTTACTCAACGCATGTCCCTTTGCTGTCAATTAGCAAGACATGACAGCATTCGGCATGTGAGCAATAAACCATGTGAGTACCAGTTGATGGCCTGTGTTCTTGTCCCCGCTGCAATTGCTCCGTGACGGTGTCCAATATTCACTCGCTATGATCAGCCAAACATTCGAAAATTAGACGTGTCATTTTTAATGTATTTAGCTTCAACGAATCTCTCCAAATTAGCAATCGTCCAAAGAACCGTGTTAGCCCAGATTTTTGTAAAATTAATGATAAAACAATGTTAGCCTAAAACTAATGTGAAACTAATCAATCATAATGAAGAATACTTGCCGAAAATAAATTAGTATTACACAAGAAATAGCTATTAGGCGTGTGACCTTGGATCATCGTACAATGAGTTATTGAGCTTAAACACAACGCTGAGTATGTGACAAACACCAAACCTTGGAATCGGTACACTCGTGCGAGTTTTTCAACAATCATAATTCGACATGAGGTTCCTTTCCACTTTCCCTAACGCCCTCCATCTCAAACACTTAACGTATGAGGTGATGTCTATAACGCGGTTGACTGACAATGTATTGACATGCCATCAACAAAATAGGGAATAGTGGATAGCGCCCTTGCCTTTCACCAAGGCGATCGGGGTTCGATTCCCCGATCGGAC
>NW_018478318.1:0-2078 GCF_002113885.1 Mizuhopecten yessoensis | reverse complement strand
GTGTCCTTTCTATAATGGTGGCTTTAAGGGTGTCCTTTCTATAATCTTTGTTTATTATTAACCTCTTGAGAAATAGTGATAACAACCTTAAAATCTCAAAATCCATGATGACTGTCTGACAGCCATCTTGTTTTTCCTATCAGTCCCAAAATGAAACATTCACAACTTTGGACAGACGAGAACTTTCAAACCAAATTGGAGAAAGATCTGTCAAGTACCTCTTTAGAAATAGTGATAACAAATATCAAAGTCAAAATCCAAACTGGCTGCCTGGGGGCGTCTAATTTTTCTGATCACTTTCAAAATACAACATGCTACTAAAGACCATGCAAAACCTGCATATATTATTTGAGAAAGATTTGTCAAGTACTTCTTGAGAAATAGTAATTACAAACATGAACTGTCAAAAGCCAAGATGGCTGCTGGTCGGCCGTTTTGTTTTCCAAATAATTCTCAAAATACAACATGCAAAACACAGGACCAAGGGGAACTTGTTTAGGAAGTTTGAGAAAGACCTGTCAAATATTTCTTTTAAAGTAAACTTGAACTTCTAGTCCTTTATCTACCTAACATTATACAGAGCATGAAACAACAGTACATTGTTAACGGGAATGTCAAGAGGTTCAGGCACTATTACAGAAATGTTAATCCTTACTTGACATACTTTTAATTCCTCTTGCTTATAATAAAGAATCTTTCCCTTTTGGAATCTCTGTAACAGTATCACAGTACTCTAGCTATCTATATAATATTTCTAATTTTTATGAAACATAATATCTACATGACTAGATGCCTCAGCAACTCCTCAAATCTCAATGCACTTATATTAATGTAAAACAGCAAAAGTTAGTACATTAAAGGCAACTGGAGAAAATGGTTAACTATTCTAGAATTATAGAACTTTGTCCGATTGTACAATACTTTGTGTATCTGTAATTGGCATTTCCTGTTTATCTTCTGGCTTTGTTATTTTATCTGTATAAAACAATGTCTCTCGCTCGGTCTTATAGAGTCTCTTTTGCTCTTACTTCTTCAAAAACTCTTCTTAGTGCCGCAGTCTTTATGAGCAGGAATGATTGATCTAAAGATGTGCGATGCTTGTGTTGATGATAGGACTCCAACGGTTAGAAATAATGCCAGTTGGAAAACCGTGTTTTTGTGTGCCATGTAATACAGCCACCAATGGCCCTTTGTTTTGATGAAAATATGATTACTTAATTAACTAAATACATTAACAAAGATAACTCAATACTTACTCCTTGAAAATTCAGTTGTAAAATGTTGCAAATTCTCAGAAAAAACCCATCATGAATCAGCTACATGTATATCGCTAGCCTCCCGACTGGGAAATTTCCGCAGTTCCACTTGTTACATTGTTCAACAGAATGTTTATATAAGTTTATTATATAAACTGATCACGAGTGTTTGCGGTCTGTCAAACAGCAGTCAGGAACGACATTTCTTACTGGGAAAACCAATAAATATTAAATATTGACCTACATGATGATGATGATGATGATGATGAGTGTTATGCTGAACCACAAGAAGTTGTAATTGTGTGTGTGTGAGATTGTATACATGTTCATATCATATTAATATATTGTAATTGTAAAAGTGTTTGGAAAATAAAAAACACACCAAACCCCCCCCCAAAAAAACACCAAATACATGGATATCTAACCTTGCTATATGCTCTAGCATACTTCCATACTTGAGGACACAAACATCAAGTGTCTGATGTCTGGCTATCTCTGCCACACAGAAGTAACACCAAAAGTTCTGCTTCATGTCTGTCCTTCCCAATGGCTCTACTTGAGGGGCAGACAGGGTATCCTTCGCATCAGATATCTACAACAGTATATAAACATCAACCAATTATTATATCAAGTACAGCCAGAGTTAGACAGAGTCTCCCCTGAACAGGTCATACATCACTCAGAGTATGCCACAATGACCCAGGTCATTAGGTCGTATATCACTCAGAGTTATAGCCAGAGAGACCCAGCTTGTTAGGTCATACATACATCACAATACTATAGCCAGAGAGACCCAGCTCATTAGGTCGTACATCACTCAGA
>NW_018478317.1:0-2078 GCF_002113885.1 Mizuhopecten yessoensis | reverse complement strand
TTTCGTTACCATGGCAACTGACATTTTCGAAATTGTATCATTGTGGTCTGCATCCCTCAAAACCCCTGTGTACCAAATCTGGGCAGAATCAGACAAAATCTAAATTTCGACCAATCAAAGACCTCTATCTTGTTACCAAGGCAACTGAGAGCTTTTCGAAAGTGTTACCACTATGATCGGCATCCCTCAAAACTCCTATATATCAATTTTGGGCACAAACGTACAACCTTTAAATATCGACCAATCAGAGGTCCAAATTTTGTTACCATGACAACTGAGACTTTTGATACTGTTGCCATTGTGTTCTGCATCCCTCAAAACCCCTATGTACCAAATCTGGGTAGAATCAGACAACATTTAAATATCGACCAATCAAAGACCTCTATCTCGTTACAAAGGCAACTGACATTTACACAACTGTCACCATTGTATTCGGCATCCCTCAAAACCCCTATGTACCAAATCTGGGTAGAATCAGACAACATCTTAATCTTGACCAATCAAAGACCTCTATCTCGTTACCAAGGCAACTGATATTATATATGTGTATTCCTAACAGAGGATAGCTGTGTGGTATATATGTTTATTCCTAACAGAGGATAGCTGTGTGGTATATTAGTGTATTCCTAACAGAGGATAGCTATATTGTATTTATATGCGTGTATTTCTAACAGTGGATAGCTGAGTGGTATATATGTGTATTCCTAACAGAGGATAGCTGTGTTGTATATATTTGTGTATTCCTAACCGAGGATGGCTGTGTGGTATATATGTGTATTCCTAACAGAGGATAGCTGTGTTGTATATATTTGTGTATTCCTAACAGAGGATGGCTGTGTGGTATATATGTGTATTCCTAACAGAGGATAGCTGTGTGGTATATATGTGTATTCCTAACAGTGGATGGCTGTGTGGTATATATGTGTATTCCTAACAGAGGGTAGCTGTGTGGTATATATGTGTATTCCTAACAGAGGATAGTTTTTTTGGTATATATGTGTATTCCTAACAGAGGATAGCTGTGTGGTATATAAGTGTATTCCTAACAGAGGATAACTGTGTGGTTATATATGTGTATACCTAACAGAGGATAGCTGTGTGGTATATATGTGTATTCCTAACAGAGGATAGCTGTGTGGTATATAAGTGTATTCCTAACAGAGAATAGCTATGTGGTTATATAAGTGTATTCCTAACAGAGGATAGCTGTGTGGTTATATAAGTGTATTCCTCACAGAGGATAGCTATGTGGTTATATATGTGTATACCTAACAGAGGATAACTTTTAATTAGTACAACACACATAACATATAATTGAATCGAAAGTTATATTTATCTAATCTGAAACACCTAAGCCTGGGGTAACGACCAACCTGTGTGAAAATTACGTCTGTTGGCGGTTGTGAACTTTCTGTTTAATGTAATGTACATCCCGGTACTATTTCTCAACCATAATTATATAAAACAACAGATAGCTTAATTGATGTGCAAACTATTACACTGGCTTATACATCTCCGCTTTTCCCGAAGATGTTTGACAAAAAAGTATCCGGAGGGATTGGAGAGAGGGAGAGAGGGGCGCGGGCAACTACTCGATCCATTAATTGACCCCTCTTATCCCCCACTCCGACCAGGCCGAGCTTAACGTGTTCATTTTACAGCATATAAGAAACAAACCGACCCCGACCAAAATTCAAAATGTACACCGTGTCGTATCTATCAATTAAACTTTTTTAATTATTAAGGCAAGATTATTTGACATTTTTAATCAAGAGGGATATAGTTTAATTACAGGTATGTCTAAAGGCATGCTTTACAGAGAATTAGACAGTACAATTTTACTACAATCGTATCTAACAAAATCAGTTAATATCGGTTATATGAAAGAAATTGCTCGACTTAGGCTGTCAGCTCACAAATTAAACATTGAATCTGGACGTTATGTTGGCACTGTTAGAACTAATAGATTATGTACAAAGTGTAATCTTAATGACATAGAAGACGAGTTTCATTTTTTGTTTTAGTTTGCACAAGATATTGTAACGTTATGCCTCTGTACACCTTATCCCCGATGTTTT
>NW_018478316.1:0-2077 GCF_002113885.1 Mizuhopecten yessoensis | reverse complement strand
TATTTTGGACTTAATACTTGGCTCCGATAAAGTCGTGAAAAATAAAATGAATAAAATGTTGACAAACTCATCAAAATTGTCTGCAGTCGTGCATAGAATATCGCTTCGGGGTTTGAATTTTCGTAATCGGATATTTGTTACTGTCCTAAACTAATGGGGTACCTATACTTCATGACTGAAAATGTATTTATTTTCTTGGAAAATGAAATTTCTAGTTTACCAAATACAAAATTAATATTTTCACTTTATTCTGTAGTTCATGTAAAGGTTTTTACGCAGAAAGATATGTAAAGATACATCATAATCCTTTAAAAGTGTTAATGACAGATTGTTAATTATCTTTTCATGCGATTGCAGGACTGGAGGAAGTGATACAGTGTATTGTTTCAGACCTACTCCAAAATCACCATTATGCTTATGCTTTTAAACGTGAAAAAAATAAAATTGCTCGATGCATTGCATCAATATTCGATGATGATGATGATGATGATGATGATGAGCATTATTTATAATTATTCAACTTACTACCTCTAAGCTTTTTAGTTACAAGCAAACGCTACAACAGCTGAGTTAAGTTGAATTCAGAGTGTGGATTGAATATACCAGATATAACATTCAAAAAAGGATTCGCAGCTTGAAATCCAAATACACAAAAAACAAAAGAAAATAAAGAAAATGTTCTTGGCCCCGATGTACAAACCACACTCAACAATCTGCGCGTGATGCGTGTTGTTATTTCAGATAAAGCATCTATTAACTTCATCTTTGTCTATAGCTTGTCTGATAACCAAGTAAATCCTGCCTATACTTTTCCAATTTTTCGAAAGACGATATACTAGCTAGGCATGTTTCTGTGGTGAAATTTTTTCACATAAAGTTTAACTATTAGGATATGGACCTGCCTCTTTTTTTATAAGATTATGACACTCAATAAGGATCCCTAGCTATAACAAAACGTTTTATCACTGGCTTTTCTAGTTGCTCAAAATAAAAATATAAACGTGATTCAAACTTCATTTTCAGTCTTAATCCCATTAAATCAGGGATATAGCCGTGTTGTAAAACTGTACATACCAGAAATGTAATTAACGGAATGTGGAAGAAGAGCTCAAAAGATCTTTTGGTCAATCTTTAATGTTTTTACTTAAAATTGAGGAATGATGGAGTTTTTGTTGACCATTCTTTTTTGTGTTCAGCGGCAATTTTTTAAGCACTTTTGGAATTTCCATGGGATCAACCTGTGCCGGTCTCTTAGCCGACTTGTTTTTTTTGTTTTCGTATTTTTTAAGAGCTTATCATGACTGGTAATAAAATCCTTGCCAAGTCCTTAAATTTCACTTTGAAATATACCGACGATGCTTTGTCTTTATATAACAAACATTAATGACAGTACTCTTCTCAATTAGCTACTTTCAGGGTACCTCCCTGCTTCCCCTGCCTAGGACTTCAACATGTCACAGTTGGTTCGATATTCATGAACCTGTGGTTGATGTTGAATGCTGACAAACTTAGAACACAAGGTTTCGATAGACGCTAGTTGATGAAGAATATGGACACGTTTTATGAGCGCTGTTCTGATCTCATTTGGACATGTTCAGATTCCCTTACCTTTCCGGAAAACATTATCTCCTTGTACTCATGGTGAGCAAGTTTGGAAAATGGTTTGGTTTAGCAACTAGCAGAGTCAGCCATACGGTTGTTTAAATAGATATTTGTAAAGTTCTGGAATACACTACAAACGACGTGGGTCTATAAATATAACGTAACCCGGTATTGGGGGGAAATGTAATACAGAAGCATGATCAGCTATTATTTCGTCTTTCGAAAATTTGGACAGTGAAGAGGAACGTTGATGTTTGCAAGTGAAGAATTGTTAAGATGCCATTAGTTACTGTGAAGGGAAGAATCCGTGCCACATTCCAAGATAGGAATCTTTCCTGTTTGTGTCTTCGGTTCATGTCGTCTTTTCAGATCCGTGATATGCGACCATCATTATTTGATTATATATTATTAGATATTCGTATAAATATAAATGGGGCAAAGAAGTAATTCCGACAGTGTGGACAAGTTTAGGTTG
>NW_018478315.1:0-2077 GCF_002113885.1 Mizuhopecten yessoensis | reverse complement strand
CTCACCTTCTTTGGAGCCATCGGTGTAAAGTTGTGCATGAGAATGTTAAGGAATGTACAGCGAGTTGCCCCCGAAAATTTTGAAACTATAATGGTAAACTTGAAAATTATCCATGCAATATGTGTTCCACCAAAAGGAAGAGCTGACTTGTGGTNTAAACTTGAAAATTATCCATGCAATATGTGTTCCACCAAAAGGAAGAGCTGACTTGTGGTCTCATATCCTGAACAGATATGTTGGCAAGTGTTGTTTTGGTGTTGAAATAATGGACATCATCCCAAATCACCTCTTATGGCAACAACGGTTTGCATATTCAACAATGCCATTAAAAGATTACTGAGAATGACATTGTTGGATATTTGGCTGGCTAATAGTAGATTGATCATGATCAGTCCTGACTTTTCTTACTTTCATGTAGAAATAAGACATTTTTTTTATTTACAATGGATACATTGTATGTGCCTCAAGGACAATTTGAAAATGTTATCTGTAGTTTTAATATTATTGGTTCAGTTTAAGACAGACTGACCAATGGTGAACATCTTGTTTTTTTCTTTGTAAGAATCAACAATCATATCATTTTTATGCTTATTTCTGTGATATTTAGTTGTGTATGGACAGGAATGTCATCATACATGTATTTTGTTTTCCTTGTATGTTCATTTAGAAATTACAATATTTTATTAAGGTTTATTTTGTACTTTGTTGCTATGTATTTTTTTGTTAAAAATAATGAAGACATGATATTCAAAATAAATCAGTTTTATTTAGGTTATTGTTGTTTCTGGTTTATAACATATACAACAAGAGTACCGCATGTCGGATCAGTATATACATCTGTAATATGTGCAACTGTCACTGTAACATACCTAAAAGCTTCTGATGCATTGTTGTTATATACATCTAAATGTATCAAAACATGGATATGTAAGAAGCAGTAACATTTGTATAGCTCATTACAGTGGTGGAGAAATATACTTACTTGAAAAACTTATGCTCAAGGAATGTTTCCTTTTCGGATTGACTTGCAAAAATAATTGTTTCCCTTTGTAGCAGTACAATGTATACTAACGAAAGTCAAAGATGAAAATTTCCTCTTACATTTCTCTTACCATTAAAACCAAATGTTTGCATTTTTATTAACTATTGTCAGATTCTGCTTTCAAAGTGTAAATATTAATAAAGTCTCAAAGAAATCTGGTCATAATTAGCAAAAGTTATTGCGCTAAAACTATCAACCATTCAGAGCATTCTATGCTAATTAAATATGTGCAGATTTTAGTCATACCAAGTTTCAATCAAAACTGAACAATATTTACTGGAGTTAAAAATTGTACACTTAGATGATTGTACATGTATGAAGCAATTTTCATTTCATTAATTCCGTGTCACACTGATACAATTATGCACCATGAACACCACATCAATGTCGCAGACATAACATTTTAAAACGCCCCAACCAATAAGCATAGGGGGCTAACTCAATGATATGACAATTATTTCTGAAATAAATTTGATTTCATAAGTTGAACGAATCACCATACTCACAGATGACCGTTACTATTACTATAAAAAATTCTAGTAACTCGATTTTTTGAGATTTTTTTTTCTAATTGTATTTAACACGAAAAAACACTGATTATGGTGATCAGTTCAACTTATGAAATCAAATTAAAATTGTCCCACACATTGATTTAGCCCCCTGTGCCAATAAGTTGCATATATATGCTTAAACGATATTCAAATACTCAATATTGTATTGTTCATTGTTTTCATTTGATATGATTCGAATGAAAATGGTGTCGATTTTTATTAAAGGATAAAAGATATGTTCAGCAAACTTTCACATTTGTGCAGATTATTGAGCAGTCTACCTTTGTTACAAATTTACTAGCGGTTGCAGTGTCAACAAATCTATTGCATTCTTAATATATATAAGCATATCTTACATCTTAGTACATGCACCCGTCGCTACTACTAAAAAGTTATCATGATCATCTTCTTCCATTTCATCCTCTAACATCATTTCAATCATTAACGTTAGAAGTGGTACCACATTCGTCGCCATATTGATATT
>NW_018478314.1:0-2076 GCF_002113885.1 Mizuhopecten yessoensis | reverse complement strand
AATTTTCTCCTGTAGAATGTGCTACATTGTTAACTCGTGTATAATGTGCTGCATAGTTATCACATGTATATTGTTCTACTTTACAGTTATAATTATTGAATTAGAAAATCGAACTAGTAATCTAAGGCACAACCGTTGCTCGAGAGGATGTTTTTATTTGTATCATTTTAGTCTTAGAGATGTAACGATATGCGTTGCTTAACAATTTGAGTCTATTGGTATCTATTGACATTAATCAAGTGTTATAAATAAATATTGACCACTTAATCAGACCTGACCATACTACCAATATTATTTATGTTAAAGAGACGTACTCGACATGCCCATTTTCTGTGTGTGTTACAATATGTATGTTGACATTTAGACATTCACAGACGAAATTTTTAAACAGTCCTTTGTTATTATTGGGGTTTAAGATATGGCATGGAGAACAAAATTCCTAAAGTACTTATCATACAAAGGTATATCAGTAGTGGTCACTTGATGGTCAAAGGTTCAATAACACGTGCTCCGGATCATGGTCAATTATCTATTTAAGCAGAGTGTATGACGGATATACTTGCAGGATTTCACTGTTGCCAATCAGCTGTTGCTGTAACGTGTAATAATATTTGATGGCTTACAACATTCACGTATTTGCTTAAAGATCAAAATCATGTTTATATTCTTAAAGTCTGTTTTATTTTTAAAGCGTTAAATGCCATTATAAGTTTGTACATAATCTAATTCATAATCTAAAGTGCTTCATTTAAGGTCGAAATGTTTTAGAAGTGTGTATCTGGTTTTTGTATGAAAGTGACAGCTTTAGTTATAAATAGCACTATTCTTGAACCATACCTGTCACGATGCCTTTTTTATGAGTTACAGTGTAAGAGTGTTTACCATGACGTTGACATTAACAACAGAATATACTGTAAAAGAGGACATGTTTGCGGTTTGGAAATGTTTTCGCTTTTCCGCATTACGTAAATAAGCGCGAAATACCTACGCGCAAATTATTTATTTATAGTTTATGAATTATAGATAAATAGAATATATAGATATGAAAATAATTGCCATCGCGATAATTTCCAGAACGCAATCCAATTGGAAGGGTCACAACCCGAACATTGTCATACGCGAAATTTTTCACTTTTAAAGGAAATATGCCCGTAATACAATTTTAGTATAACTATTTCATGCGAAGTTAAAATATCGCAAGAGTTTCTGGTATAAGATCACATGTATGACATAAATGTGTATTTGTATTACGTTCATCATTCTAACGAATTCGTGTTTTAACGAAACGTATTATACGAATTCATAAGCAATGATATACGCTACATCACATCATTGTCGTGGATAGTTTTTACTTGATAGTAATTCACAGCGATTAGAATCCGCAAAATATGCAATAATATGAAAATCAACATTTCAAATTACTTTCGTTTTATTATACGAGATGGTATAATTCGCAATGAACTCTTCCTCGCGAAGATTCAAAGCATTCTTCTTACGGAATCCCAATATTTTACAGTATCTGATCACTTTGAGTACGAACTTACTCTAAAAAACGCTTCCGACATTGCTGTAAGGTTTTCTCTATAAATTCTAAGCGACTTTTGGCAAAAACAATGTCTGATTCGGTCATAGATTACACCTGTCTTAATTGGTAAAGAAATTCAAATAATAAATAATTTGAAATGTATCACGCTTTGGCACAATCTTCTACGTATCAGAAATGCTTCTTACTGGTAATGAGTTATGCTATCACTGCCGGGATATGAGAAGCAGCAAGAGCTAAAAGCAGACGAACTTCTTGTGTACTCAACACCTAACACGGTTTATAGACGATAGACTGATGTTTATCATTGTTATACGGATATAAAGGTATATCACATTACAACGCCAGGTAGTGTTGTCCTAAAAATGACTCTTATCCACTGTAATCAGATTAAATGGATTTTAGACAAGGGTACTTGGTCGTTATCTATGAAAACCACAGAGATAGCACGCATATTTAACTTAAAGACAACAGACATTCCGTCACGTTTTATTGGTAAACAAAGATAGTCGTGTATCTATTTATTGGTAAAC
>NW_018478313.1:1222-2076 GCF_002113885.1 Mizuhopecten yessoensis | reverse complement strand
TTTCATAAAAATCAAACAATATATAAATTTTGACCAATCAGAAGCATCAACGTAGTTGCTGTGAAGTTGTTTTTGCAATGAAATCTATGCGGTTGAAATCGCAGTCCCCTGATACCCCTATATACCAATTTTCATCAAAATCGAACAATATCTTAAATTGACCAATAAGAAGCTTCCATATGGTTGCTATGCCAACGAAACCTATGCGGTTGAATTCGCAGTCCCATAATACCCTTATATATTAATTTTCATAAAAATCGAACAATATAGAAATTTCGACCAATCAGACGCCTCCGCTTGGTTGCTTTGAGGTTGCTATGGTAACGAAATATATAAATACCAATTTTCATTAAAATCGAATAATGTCTAAAATTGACCAGTCAGAAGCCACCGTGTCGTTGCTATGGATACGATCTGATCGGAATTTAAAACGCAATGTGCACACCTCCCCATGCTCATCTATAAGTTTGCAAAGTTTCATTAAGTTCTGTCAAGGCATCTCTGAGTTTACGTCCGGAAAGTTTCACGGTGGAAGATATTGAAAAAATAATAAAAATACCAAAAACAATATGTCCCTCAAATTTCGTTTTGGGGTCATAATAACAATCCTGAATATAAAAAAATATTCCAATCCATATATCAAGAAATATTCAGTAGCCTTTCAATTCTTCTGCTAAAAGGGAATTATTTAAAATCGAAATGTCGATCTTTATTCATTTTGTGACATAAATTTTAAAATCCTGTTGGGGAAAACTGATACTTCTTCAGAATCGGCAGTTATATTTCATTTATTTAATGCAGATTTTTACCTGTTTTGTTTTGTTTTTGGTTTGCATATTTTTTAAAACAGTTTT
>NW_018478313.1:0-184 GCF_002113885.1 Mizuhopecten yessoensis | reverse complement strand
GTCTTTCCTCTTGTTTAGGTGTCTCCTTAATTCCTGTTGTCGTCTTTCCTCTTGTTTAGGTGTCTCCTTAATTCCTGTTGTCGTCTTTCCTCTTGTTAAGGTGTCTCCTTAATTCCTGTTGTTGTCTTTCCTCTTGTTAAGGTGTCTCCTTAATTCCTGTTGTCGTCTTTCCTCTTGTTTAGGT
>NW_018478312.1:0-2073 GCF_002113885.1 Mizuhopecten yessoensis | reverse complement strand
TTACACTTTTGGAAACACTGTTTCAGTTACACTTATAGAAACACTATATCAGTTACACTGCATCAGAAACACTGTGTCAGTTACACTGCTAGAAGCACTGTGTCAGTTACACTTATAGAAACACTGTGTCAGTTACACTTATAGAAACACTGTCAGTTACACTTATAGAAACACTGTTTCAGTTACACTTATAGAAACACTGTGTCAGTTACACTTCTAGAAACACTGCATCAGTTACACTTTTGTAAACACAGTGTCAGTTACACTTCTAGAAACACTGTGTCAGTTACACTTATAGATACACAGTGTCAGTTACACTGCTAGAAACATCTGGTCAGTTACACTGCAAGAAATATTGTGTCAGTTATACGTATAGAAACACTGTGTAAGTTACACTTCTAGAAACACTGCATCAGTTACACTTTTGTAAACATTATGTTAGTTATACTGATAGAAACACTCTGTCATCTACACTGCTAGAAACACTGTATCAGTTACACTTATAGACACACAGTGTCAGTTACACTGCTAGAAACATTGTGTCAGTTATACGTATAGAAACACTGTGTAAGTTTCACTTATAGAAATACTGCATCAATTACACTTTTGTAAACACTGTTTCAGTTACACTTATAGAAACACTATGTCAGTTATACTTATAGAAACACTCTGACAGTTACACTGCTAGAAACACTGTGTCAGTTACACTTGTAGAAACACTGTGTCAGTTACACTTATAGAAACACTGTGTCAGTTACACCTATAGAAACACTGTGTCAGTTATACTTATAGAAACACTCTGACAGTTACACTTCTAGAAACACTGTGTCAGTTACACTGTGTCAGTTACACTTATAGAAACACTGTGTCAGTTACACTGATAGAAACACTGTGTCAGTTACACTGCTAGAAATACTGTCAGTTATACTTAAAGAAACACTGTGTCAGTTATACTTATAGAAACACTGCATCAGTTACACTTATGGAAACACTGTTTCAGTTACACTTATAGAAACACTGTGTCATTAACACTCTAGAAACACTGTGTCAGTTACACTGCTAGAAACACAGTGTCAGTTACACTTATAGAAACGCTGTGTCAGTTTCACTGCTAGAAACACAGTGTCAGTTACACTTATTGAAACACTGTGTCAGTTATACTTATAGAAACACTGCATCAGTTACACTTTTGGAAACACTGTTTCAGTTACACTTATAAAAACACCGTGTCAGTTACACTTATAGAAACACTGTGTCAGTTACACTTATAGAAACATGGTGTCAGTTACATTGTGTCAGTTGCACTGCTAGAAACACTTTGTCAGTTACTCTTATAGAAACACTCTGTCAGTTACACTTCTAGAAACACAGTGTCAGTTACACTGCTAGAATCACAGTGTCAGTTACACTTATAGAAACACTGTGTCAGTTACACTGTGTCAGTTATACTGTGTCAGTTACATTTATAGAAACACTATGACAGTTATACTTATAGAAACACTGCATCAGTTATACTTTTGGAAACACTGTTTCAGTTACACTTATAGAAACACTATGTCAGTTACACTGTTAGAAACACTGTGTCATCTACACTGTCATCTACACTGCTAGAAACACTGTGTCAGTTACACTTATATAAACACTGTTTCAGTTACACTGTGTCAGTTACACTGTGTCAGTTATAGTACAGTGTCAGTTACACTTATAGAAACACTGTGTCAGTTACACTGCTAGAAATACTGTCAGTTATACTTATAGAAACACTGTTCTAGTTACACTTAAAGAAACACTGTGACAGTTATACTTATAGAAACACTGCATCAGTTACACTTATGGAAACACTGTTTCAGTTACACTTATAGAAACACTATGTCAGTTACACTGTTAGAAACACTGTGTCATCTACACTGCTAGAAACACTGTGTCAGTTACACTTATATAAACACTGTGTCAGTTACATTGTGTCAGTTATACAGTGTCAGTTACACTTATAGAAACACTATGACAGTTGTACTCACAGAAACACTTCATCAGTTACACTTATAGAAACACTGTGTCAGTTACACTGCTAGA
>NW_018478311.1:0-2072 GCF_002113885.1 Mizuhopecten yessoensis | reverse complement strand
TTAGTTATGACAAAATATCGAAATAGTCAGGTGTCGGATTAGACAGGTGATATATGTATATACATTGAGTCCTTCTAGAACTTATCGGTGATTCTAAGGTCCAAGTGATCACCAGTAACTTGTGTATTATGGTACGTGACATATATCAATCGTATATACCTGGCCAGACACAATTTATATCCTATGAGACAACATATTTGATTAACCTGTCCAATCCGACACCCTATTGTAAAACATATTAGTCATGTTAATCTGTCTAATCTGACTTACGCAATATACATATTTATGTAACTGATATTTATTGTCTCACAAGATGTCAGACTTTCCAGGTAAATTTGACAAATATGAGTGTCGGATTAGACAGAATAATTAAAATGTTTCCTGATGGGGTACAAATTGCATACGTTTATTTGACCAGATAAAGTATATCGTATACATTTGACGTTAAGTATGCATGTACCACCTGCCTAATCCGACAATCACACGTATTTAATCTAATCTAATCTCTGTATCACAATACGCCCTAAAATAACCAATCTGTGGAAACATTATCTTTCTCGATTGAGATGAAACGATACACTATCGCAGGGAAACAGTTTGAATTGACAATTACGAAAAAGTGATGACAAGAAATGAGTGTCCCTCCATTTGTTAGACTCAGAGAATTTGTAACCTTTCTAAAGAAAAAAGATCTTCATCGAAGAAAATTGGTGTAGGTATGATTTTTTTGAGGAGAAAAAACCCCCATTACAAAGGCATGCATAAAAACCGGATATGATCTGAATTACTTTTTCGCTTAAACATCAAAAGTTCCGGACAGATGGTGTTTTTATATAAACTACCAAGGTTCTACGTCAACGACCCAAACAAGGCTCTGCAGTACTAATGAAACCGGACACAGGTACATAGAGGCCTAGATTTCATACACACGCTTACATAGACCCATTCCGATCCCGTGGAGAGGCGTTATTACTTCTGGTCATGGCTTATGAATACGGCTAGGCTTAATGGTCCTTTAAATAGAAGTCATGCGCGAACCTGTACTAGTAAGGACAGAAAAGTTGCAAACTCATGGCAGAGAAAATGTATATGTAGACATCTATCACAGGGACTGGGGAAACAGGGATGGTTAAAGATTAAACTCAAATTAAACAAAAAGGACATTTTGAGAATGTCCAAACGATAGGGTTCAGGGCGGACTGGTTATAACTGTAAGCCTTTGCACCATACCGTCCTATTAACAGCTAAGGTAATTTAAGGACGTGCCTCCGTGTGTATTGTGCATGCATGCATGAATGTATGTGTGTACGTGTGCCGGAGACAGGATGTGTTGGGATATTTGCCTCCTTATGATAGCGCTACCTGCTGCCAGATAAGGGGAAGAGTGGCGAGGTCCAATAGGGTAAATTTTGGGTTTGATTTTTAAGTCTTCACCTCCTAAACAGATAAATTGATTGTAACCATTTATAGTCTAAAAAACACTGGGGCAAACTGATAAATTCTGGGATTAATGAAAATGATGCATCTCTCGAGGATGGAGGGAGGGGCAGAGTCGAATATAGAAAACTTGGTCATAACTTTCTAACTGTCGAGATACTCACATTGTAGCCTTATATACACTTACTGGACATCAAAAGACAAATTAATCAATTTGGAAATATGTGATATATTAAAGTTTTACTTTTTACTCAAGCAATGTGCGTATTAAACGTGTAGGAACGTTTCAAGACCGACTGGTCCCTTTGTTAAGCTATGAGTGAGTGAGCGATTTGTGTCATTTACCTGTACAACGATGTGACGAAATTGTACATGTATATTTTTCATGTCACTCGATTCGAGACATTTTGCCTATCAATAGGGAGCGTATACTCACTGCATCAAATAGGTTACAAAGCGTGACAAAGGGACCAGTCGGTCTTGAAACTTTGCTTCACGTTTGATACGTACATTGCTTGAGTAAAAAGTAAAAGTTTGATATCATCCATTATATTGTTACTACGTCTAAAGTCCGTCACAGTGTACCAGATCAACTATTTTTGGTCCTTGGTCCGTCCCCGCCCCCTGAAGCCTTC
>NW_018478310.1:0-2072 GCF_002113885.1 Mizuhopecten yessoensis | reverse complement strand
CCTACCAGGTTTACAGGGCTATAACATGACTCCTCTACACAGTTCTATAAAGATTGCAGCCTATTGTATATCCCACCAGGTTTACAGGTCTATAACATAACTCCTCTACACAGGTCAGTAAAGACTAAAGCCTATTGTATATCCCACCAGGTTTACAGGGCTATAACATGACTCCTCTGAACAGTTCAGTAAAGACAGCAGCCTATTGTAAATCCCACCAGGTTTACAGGGCTATAACATGAATCCTCTACAAAGTTCAGTAAAGACTGCAGCCTAATGTGTATCCCACCAGGTGCACAGAGCTATAACATGACTCCTCTACACAGTTCAGTAAAGACTGCAGCCTAATGTGTATCCCACCAGGTGCACAGAGCTATAACATGACTCCTCTACACAGGTCAGTAAAGACTGCAGGCTATTGTATATCCGACCAGGTTACAGGGTTATTACATGACTTCTCTAAAGAGTTCAGTAAAGACTGCAGCCTATTCCCATTCTGCATTTCTCTTTTTTTGGCCGCTTGAAAAATACATACAAGAGACCAAGTCTGAGTTGCGATTACTAAGATGGAAAAAACAATGGTGGCCAAATGATTTTGACTTTGTGTGGGTTTTTTTCTGTATACTAACTTTATCTGTAATTGTAAAACATATTTATAGAAAAAGCAAAGAAACAAGTTTCCCTACCCAATCAGTCCTATAGAAGAGGCTATAGTGGTATACATCAATCATAATCAGTCTGTCTATCTCTGTATTCGAGTGTGTCTTGTTTTTACTATCTTCAAATTGCAAAAACTTGTATCATGTGAGTTTCCTTTAAAATACCAAAGTGTCGCCTACTGAGGTGACACATTATCTAGTAAATACATAGTTATTGCCCTTTGTATGTTGTTCAACATATATATCTATATCTATATGTTTGTCACCTACATTTGCCAAACTTAGTATCAGAGTGATCATTTGTCTGGGGTTGGGAGGTGGGATGTGATGAATTGCTGGCTATGCTTTTTTTGTACAATGCTGCGCAAAAAATGTTAATGTTTTGAACTGTTTACATTGTTGTGTGAATTCTTCTTTAAAAAATCATATGCATATATTTCCAGATATCCCAACTGTCACCATTTCCCAGAATGCCTACAGCACCAACACAGGAAACAGTATCACCCTGGGATGTACCGTGTCTGCCAACCCGACCCTTACCAACGTGTTCTGGCAGCGTAATGTTAATTCTGGTACCCAGACCATCACCATTGATGGTGTCAACTACTCCGGCTCTACGGTCAATTCTCCGTCCCTGACCGTTCTCAACGCTAACACAGCTGACAGTGGTACCTACACCTGTTTCGCCACCAACTCTGTAGGAACTGGACAGAGTAGTGCTACCACACTGACAGTCTCAGGAAGTAAGTTATCAATTTAACTTCACATCAAATAGTGTGAAATGAAAAAAATAGATAACACATGTTACAGATCCACATAAAACAGATTTCATGCAAATGTGTATATCTTGAAATAATTTAAGCCTTTTCCTCTCATTTTACTGAGCCTAAATTCAATAGCATAGTCATACATTGTTCATGAAAACATCCAATAAAAACCTACTTGTGCAAAAAGACCACTCTTTGAACTTAACAAGTACAGTCTCTTGATAGAGGTTAGACTTTTATACATCTATATAATACAAAGTCACAATCAACTAACATACTTTGACAGGTCTGTATGATACAAGGTCAAGGTGACACTTTCATCACTGATGACCACACAAATTCTTACTAACAGTAAAACAGGTCTCAATTACATAGGCCACACTATTACACAGTGAAGAATATTTTCTTATGTTTCACAATTTCTTAAAATTATTTATTGCTTTCAGACATTCCAACTGTGACCATTTCCCAGAATGCCTACGGCACCAACACAGGAAACAGTATCACCCTGGGCTGTACCGTGTCTGCCAACCCCGCACATACCACTGTGTTCTGGCAGCGTAATATTGGTTCTGGCACACAAACCATCAACATTGATGGCGTCAACTACTCCGGCTCTACGGTCAATTCTCCGTCCCTGACCGTT
>NW_018478309.1:1564-2071 GCF_002113885.1 Mizuhopecten yessoensis | reverse complement strand
AATGGAATTAAGCTTCAAGCAGATTGATCAGGAGAAAATATTGCTCCGAGAAATCAGAAAACAAATCCTGTTACACATTGATTATTATACATCGCTGCTGAATATACAAATGTACAGACTGACAAGGAAAATATTATGTAAAATTAAGAGGTCAAAGTGGAATTTTAAATATCAATAGGTAAATTTCAAAACCACTCTTTGGTGATCAATTGACAAAAGCATGCACCAACAGATAAATATAGCATTTGGTGATCTTTCTATGATTCAGAGGACGAATCAAAAACACAAAATCATTAAAAGGTTTTACAATGTGATGTTGAAGTCAGAATGCACACATGTTTAGTCATTGAAAGAAAACCAAATGTTAGAAAATTCATGTGTTTGTGCATGCAATCCTCAAAAGATCACCGTCACAGTGAGGATATAGTGACCAGCTTCTTGCACCTTGCCATTCAAAGATGTCCTTGCAAACCAAATCTGGTTACTCCAGGTGAAATAGTATAGAAG
>NW_018478309.1:0-1148 GCF_002113885.1 Mizuhopecten yessoensis | reverse complement strand
TCAAAGGTCAAGTCATAGGTCACAGTGACCTAATTCTTGCACTCTGCACCTTGCCATTCCAAGATGTCCTTGTACACCAAATCTGGTTACTCCAGGTGAAACAGTATAGAAGATATGCCCTGGACAAACATTTTTTAAAGTGAATGTCAAAGGTCAAGTCATAGGTCACAGTGACCTAATTGATATGCGTTCTGCACTTTGCCATCCCAAGATGTCCATGCAAACCAAATCTGGTTACTCCAGGTGAAACAGTATAGAAGATATGCCCTGGACACACATTTTTTAAAAGTGAATGTCAATTAAAGGTCAAGTCATAGGTCACAGTGACCTAATTCTGGGTTCTGCACTTTGCCATTCCAAGATGTCCATGCAAACCAAATCTGGTTACTCCAGGTGAAACAGTATAAAAGATATGCCTTGGACAAACATTTTTTTAAAGTGAATGTCAAAGGTCAAGTCATAGGTCACAGTGACCTTATTCTTGCACTCTGCACTTTGCCATCCCAAGTTGTTTTTGTTCACCAAATCTGGTTATATTACTCCATGTGAAATAGTAAAGAAGATGTATTTGTACACCAAATCTGGTTACTCCAGGTGAAATAGTATAGAAAAAATGTCCTGGACAAATTTCTTGGACAAACCAACCTGATAAGCTCCCAACTTTCTAACCAAGAGGTCTGGGGATCAAATTCCCATGACAGATCTGTTTTTTACTTTAAAATTATAATAATTACACATGAATAACTTTTACACATAAGTCATTGCCAAAGAACTCGGACAATACAGTTCTGGAACCCTCTACCACAATTAATGTAATATTTGCATTACCAACAGCAAAAGTAAAGTCTCATGTTCTACTTTAAGAAGATGGTTTCTGTCATGTGTGTTGTATTTATGGTTTGTTTGATAAATCATTTATATTCTTACAAAGAGAACAAGAGGCACAATCGGTCTGAATCCTTTAACTCTTACTTATCTTGCATCTAGGACCTTCAAAGTATAAGTAAATATAAAAGCTAAGTTATATGCAAAACTAATGGAATAAAGCTTCAAGCAGATTGATCAGGAGAAAATATTGCTTCGGGAAATCAGAAAAAAAATCTGGTCACACATTGATTATTATACATCGCTGCTGAATATACAAATGT
>NW_018478308.1:0-2070 GCF_002113885.1 Mizuhopecten yessoensis | reverse complement strand
TAATTAAAGTTCCATCAACGACACAGCTTTCAAAGAGGCTATATAATGTCTATAGTAGGACATGTTTAATACCTGTCTGTAGTTGTATTCATATGTGTAATACCAAGCTGTGATAGTATATGCATGTGTAATACCTATCTGTGATAGTATATAGCATGTGTAATACCTATCTGTGATGATATATATACATGTGTAATACCTATCTGTGATAATATATACATGTGTAATACCTGTCTGTAATAGTAATTACATGTGTAAAACATAGCTGTAGTAGAAATTACATGTGTAATACCTGTCTGTAGTAGAAATTACATGTGTAATACCGGTCTTAAGTAGAAATTACCTGTGTAATTCCTGTCTGTAGTAGAAATTACATGTGTAATACCTAGCTGTAGTAGTAATTACATGTGTAATACCTGTCTGTAGTAGTAATTTGTAATTAAAGTTCCATCAACGACACAGCTTTCAAAGAGGCTATATAATGTCTATAGTAGGACATGTTTAATTCCTGTCTGTAGTTGTATTCATATGCGTAATACCAAGCTGTGATAGTATTTGCATGTGTAATACCTATCTGTGATAATATATACATGTGTAATACCTGTCTGTAATAGTAATTACATGTGGAATACATAGCTGTAGTAGAAATTACATGTGTATTACCTAGCTGTAGTAGAAATTACATGTGTAATACCTAGCTGTAGTAGTAATTACATGTGTAATACATACCTGTAGTAGAAATTACATGTGTTATACCTGTCTCATGTATAGCATGTGTAATACCTGTCTGTGATAATATATAGTATGTGTAATACCTATCTGTGATGATATATACATGTATAATACCTATCTGATAGCATGTGTAATACCTGTCTGTGATAATATATAGTATGTGTAATACCTATCTGTGATGATATATACATGTATAATACCTATCTGTGATAATATATACATGTGTAATACCTGTCTGTAGTAGAAATTACATGTGTAATACCTAGCTGTAGTAGTAATTACATGTGTAATACAACTGTACCTGTCTGTAGTAGAAATTACATGTGTAATACCGGTCTTAAGTAGAAATTACCTGTGTAATTCCTGTCTGTAGTAGAAATTACATGTGTAATACCGGTCTTAAGTAGAAATTACCTGTGTAATTCCTGTCTGTAGTAGAAATTACATGTGTAATACGTATATGCATGTATAGCATGTGTAATCCCTGTCTGTGATAGTATATAGCATGTGTAATACCTATCTGTGATGATATATACATGTATAATACCTATCTGATAGCATGTGTCATACCTGTCTGTGATAGTATATAGCGTGTGTAATACCTATCTGTGATGATATATACATGTATAATACCTATCTGTGATAATATATACATGTGTAATACCTGTCTGTGATAGTATATAGCGTGTGTAATACCTATCTGTGATGATATATACATGTATAATACCTATCTGATAGCATGTGTCATACCTGTCTGTGATAGTATATAGCATGTGTAATACCTATCTGTGATGATATATATATACGTGTAATACCTATCTGTGATAGTATATAGCATGTGTAATACCTATCTGTGATGATATATATACATGTGTAATACCTATCTGTGATAATATATACATGTGTAATACCTGTCTGTAATAGTAATTACATGTGTAATACATAGCTGTAGTAGAAATTACATGTGTTATACCTGTNTACCTGTCTGTAGTATTAATTACATGTGTAATACCTGTCTGTAGTAGTAATTACATGTGTAATACAACTGTACCTG
Source organism: Mizuhopecten yessoensis (assembly GCF_002113885.1). Taxonomy (NCBI): domain Eukaryota; kingdom Metazoa; phylum Mollusca; class Bivalvia; order Pectinida; family Pectinidae; genus Mizuhopecten; species Mizuhopecten yessoensis. The sequence goes on along the minus strand of NW_018478308.1, from coordinate 284 downwards.
TCTGTAGTAGAAATTACATGTGTAATACCTAGCTGTAGTAGTAATTACATGTGTAATACATGTCTGTAGTAGAAATTACATGTGTAATACATGTCTGTGGTAGAAATTACATGTGTAATACGTCTGTAGTAGTATATAGCATGTGTAATACCTATCTGTGATAATATATACATGTGTAATACCTGTCTGTGATAATATATAGTATGTGTAATACCTATCTGTGATGATATATACATGTATAATACCTATCTGTGATAATATATACATGTGTAATACCTATCTGT
>NW_018478307.1:0-2067 GCF_002113885.1 Mizuhopecten yessoensis | reverse complement strand
AATTATTTGTATGATGAATAGAATTTTTGACCTTAATTCTACTAAGTATTTCAATACAATATCTTTACAAATAGAATCCTTCTATTGAGTAATACGTGGCCGCCAATTTATCCAAAATAAAATTCGTATCCAAATTTATAAAGGTAACAAATATAATACATCCTTTCTTTTTTCTAGGGATGTTATTACTTCTGCTGTATTCTATCGGGTGTTTAAAATAACATATGAGTATTAAAATTAAGTAAAGTTCATTTTATTTCCATTTATTGTATAATATAAAGTAATACACAATTGCTGAAATTCGATTTGGAGGCAAGTTTTATAACTTATACAGATCAATCTCTAGAAGTAATATATTCTACAGTAGACATTTGCTAGTCTTGGAGGTCGATCTAACAAGTACTTTTCTAACAAAATAAATCTTGTTCATAAATTCTGTCATTAGTCCTTTCGACTTCCCAAACATGAATGAAATTATTTCTGAGAATATACAATAAAACTCTATTTAGCAATCATATGCTAGGTAATTATTAAATTTCAAATATATATTTACATTTATCAAAAATATTTGAAACAATTTGTTTTATAATTGGTAGTTATCTGAAACAGCTAGTGATTTTGTTAATTATGTGTCGATTCTACTATTTTTTCCCGAAAAATCAATCACAAGGAAATCAACCAAGCTCAACATAAACCATAAAGTTAGGTGTCGATAGTTTTACTTAAGGTAATAGGATTGTGTCGCCATCTCTCAGTAGAATTTATTCAAATTTTGTAGATATACTGCTTTGAAATAAAGAAAATTTTCTGCCACAAAAAATATAGGTTGTCAGAATTTTAAGGATTTTAAAAGGAAATTTATGTAAAAAGGAGTGATTTTTGAAAAAAATTGAAACACACAATTGTGTGCAAAATAATGTCAATTAAAAATGATACTGACATAGATTAGTATTGCATTAATGTATTTCGATTTCATAAATGCTGAAATTGTGTAAAAATGGATTAGCTATAAACGATTTAAGATTGACATTTTATAATAAAACCATATACACATAGAAATTGCATTCAAGAGTTATCGTTCTTGAAAAACTAAACAGTAGCGAAATAGGTAGCCGGTTTCTGAAGTTCACAAAAATGGACACATGTGGCTCATTGATTAAAAAACAACTGAATTAATGCCTGGATTGCTTTGAAATACTTTAATATTGAAAGAACACACTGTTCTGTCAATAATAAGCATACAATATTTATCACTTTAATATTAAACATTAGATTATGCGGAAATTGTGATACTGTCTCCATATATTGGATTTTCAACTAGGGATGTACTTCCTATTTCCGTTTAGCAATACACTCCTATGACCTTAAGAACTAGAACGTGTTTACAGAACTTCATTTCCAGACGTTTTCAATGTTTGTAGTAAAAAAAAGTACCCGAGTCACAGCCGCAACAAATAACGTGTTTGTTATTTGTTACGACTGTGACTCAGGTAGTTTTTCATAAATATCAAAGTTAGAGTCAACGGAAAGGTTATGATTTCTACATTTAGCTATAGCACCATGACCCTTGTCACACTGGTTTTTTTTAAATGTGTAAATCCATTTCGGGTGAAATAAATATTTGAAAATATTATCAATGTATAAATCGTTACCACTATATGTGAATATCGTATCTTGCTATGTCCCTCTGTCGCATACCATAACATGTATGTCAAAATTAAAATTAAGATGAACGACGTTAAAATAGCCATTAAAAAACGTGAGTATGCTTTTGAAAATCTTCAACTTCCTAGATCTATTAGTAAAGAATAGTGTCATCAGCATACAACATGACATACACTTTGAGATACACTCGNACAATTTGAGATACACTCGTAACTCTACTTACAATTTGAGATACACTCATTACACTACATAAAATTTAAGATACACTCGTAACGTTAACTCTACTTACAATTTGAGATACACTCATTACACTACATAAAATTTAAGATACACTCGTAACGTTAACTCTGCATACACTTTGAGATACACTCATAACTCTACATACAATTTGAGATACACTCG
>NW_018478306.1:0-2066 GCF_002113885.1 Mizuhopecten yessoensis | reverse complement strand
TATTAGTTGTATTATAAGCGACTCTACATGTATTTCTGAATCATTGTAAAAGCAATAACGATGTAATTGTTTAATTTCTCAACTGTTGTATCCAGTAAGATTCGTCACTGATATTAAATGCTGAAGGCTATACAGTGTAATTGATTCGTCAATCGAAGGATGTGATGGAAATTATGATATGATGAAGAAAGTCCCATGAAGAATATCACTGGTCCTTGATTAAGCTTCCCGTCAATTCAGATGAACAGATATCTTTCAACATCTCTTTTGGGAACAGACAACATGCCGTCCTGGTTAAAGACGATTTCGTTGTTTACTGGTGCTAGATTAAGCTTCCTTTAATTCATAACGTAGTTTCAATGTGATTGCTTTTATTGTTATTTAGTTTGTGGCTTTGCACATTTTTTAATAATGAGAGAGAATGATGATATTTGGCCTGACATGCTTGGATATTTATTAAGCCATGAGTAAATAAAATGCTAATATGAAATTATTTATTCTATTCACAATAGCTGCCTTCCAGAAATTCAGTGTTGTATACTTGTATGTACCGTCACACATACTCTGTTTCCATGAACTTGCCTTATGATAATCTACCTCTGGTTTGTACTGTCCCATTGGTTCCATATGTCGTCGATACAAAAATACCAATTCACAGGAATACTTTTTTCACATTTTCTATTTTTAATATACAACTGATAATAAATTTAGGAGTTTTACAGTAGAAACAGTCCTATTGGGATTATGTATATTGTTGTTGACTAATCATGTCGAATGTCGTTATGTTGACATTCGTGTGCTCATTCGAGGCAATTATTAATTGTATAGTTGTTTGCTTTTCTTCAAGTCAATTTGGTTTTATTATTTTTTATTGGTAACACAATTTTTGTGCTGAAATGTTAAGATTTGTTATTCAGTTACTGTAGATCTGATTACTACAAAATAAACATTATATTACACGTATGGTATTTCAATATCATGGACATACATTAAGAGGTACATGTTACATATCTGCTTCTTATTTTCTCATTTTAAAACCATGTTTCTAACTTTTTGTCAAATTTCGTTTGTAGCAATATTGCTTTTCAAGATTTGACAAGTGACATATTGACTGGTTTGGTATAAACTTTAATTTTTATAACATTTTTTAAACAAATTTTCCCAACTTATGTTGAGCACTCTCAATATTGTTGGTCCAGATGGAATCGCACAAGGGGTATTAATGTTGAAGGAATTCTAGGTACCAAAGGAACACCAACGTGATCGGGCAGGTGAACAAATATCTTTCAACGTGTTTGGGAACAGAAACCTGTCCCCATATTCATGAAACCATTCTCATGCTCAAGCATGGATTTTGTTTGTGCTCAAGCCTAATTTCTTGTTTTGGATATAAGTTAATAAAAAAAAACCTTGTTTTGTCAATGCCTTGAGCCGAATTCTGTTTTCACTGATTACTTTTGATCATTCGACATGATTTAAGCATAGAATCCATGCTTTCATGAATACCTTGGGGGGAAAAGCGACTTCGGTGTCACTTCGCCATCCGACCACCCTGACAGGTGTCAAATATGGTCAGATAACGATTAACCTTCAAGAACGCAGTGCTTTGTCTTGATTATTAAGCCTACTTTCCCTTCGTATAAGTGTATCCGTTTTTGTTGTTGTTTTTGTCTTCGAATTCCGCTTGTGACGAGCAGGATACGCTCGCCCTTCTGGAACACTTGGTCGCTTTCTCCTTTCAATTTTTTCAAACATTTCCATGTTAATCTTTTCATTGCTCATATCTTGCCTTGTTATTTACACTTTGCTGTTCTTTTGTTGTTTATTGTATGTTGATTCAGTAAAAAATTTATACACGAAAGGTTTTAACAAAATGACTAAAATCTATGTGATGAATATGCATATACTGTCTCTTCGTATCCGCCTATGACTGTTTCTACTTATATTTCGAGTAATATATTTGCTAACACAACTGTAGTATTTTGTCGTATGATTTCAGTGTCCTCAGATTTAACGATACTTGTAACTGGTAAATATTTTCATTTTTGAGGGATGTATTGTTAACA
>NW_018478305.1:0-2065 GCF_002113885.1 Mizuhopecten yessoensis | reverse complement strand
AAAAAAAAAATGAAAATATTTATTTTGGAGTTATAACTATATGTCTTCTATTCTGATGATATACTTTGTGTAACCTACAGTATAGAAATAGGTTAATACAGCAAATTCAAAAGTAACCTTTTGTTACACACTTTGCTATTTCGTCCATTCCGAGAAAGAATCGTAACAGTAGGAGCAAAAGGTGGGGTCACAATACACACAATACACACATTTTCTCAAATCGTTAAATGTAATTACATTAACGAATTATAAGCAAAGCATTTATTCCGGCGCAGAATCAAACAAACCATGGGTAAAAGTCAACATTAACGGAGACCCTTGAAAAACACTAGGAGAATAAGAGCAGGTGTTCCGAAAGTATCGTCTGCTTCATCGACAACTGTCAATGTAATCCAGGTAAAAAAAAATTCCAATAGTCACATCCTCAATGTGTGAGCCTGGGTAGTGAAAACAAAACATGAAGCACATATGATCATAATAAAATCTGGTGTGTTTGAAATTCTGCTTTCTTAGTGATGTTGTCCTTTGACCCATATAAGTAATGTGTAAAACGGAAAGATGAATTTAAAAAACCTACATACATAACTTTCTGAAAAATGACGATAGCAAACTAATATGGCTATTTTCAAAAAATCGTTTCACTAGTTATTTCCTAGATTGCCGCCTTGTAGCCATCCTCTTCGTCAGATCAGTTCAAAACGTCAAAAAGGCAAAACACAAAATTTGTTAATATTTTTAAAAGACGACCATCTAATGATGGTTGGCTACAAAATTATGAGGACGTAGAATCTGAGATGGTGGGAGGCCGAGATATAAGTAAAGATAATTTTGTTTATGGTTGCCTCTTAAATCCAAGGTGGCAACCACATATGGTGTAACGAAGTTGTTTAACTTTATGTATTTTTCAACAATTTTGAAACAGGTTTTTCCAACTCATAGGAATCCCTGTGTTGTCCCGTATCTTTGGACGGGCTGATAACCTAATATATTTTCACGTCTGATCAGAGAGTAAAACACCGGCCGTCTTTAAGGTAATCGCACTATCCACAACGCCACCCGATCACGAAAGCTGATGAGGAAGCTCCTTTCAAAAGTGTCTGTGTCTTTCCAAAATCATTTTGTGTGGGAATCTCTCAACCTTTCGGAGCATTTTGCTTTACCCCAAAACCAATTGTCCTTTCATTTACAGGACCAGCAATAAATGATGTACAAAATATTTCTGGTATTTGACACAAACGGATAGTTGTATACCATTCGTGGCAACGAATCCATGATGTACTAAGATGATAAGCCTCCCAGTAAACAGTAAAATGGGTGTCATCAATGAAAGCCATAAAGATAACCTACTGTGACCACGTTCTGTAAAACGGATTTGATGTCCATGTGGGACATGATGCTATCACTAACACGCTTCATATCATTGATCCAGTATAATGAACGGAGAGGTGTTTATCTGTTCATGTCCTCCGTCCTCGTCACTGTCTGTAATGAATGCCGGCTATCAAACGATATATCATAGTCTGCAGAGGGTCAATCATCGATATCCAGGAGTTACGTTCACTTTCGCTCTCTGCATTCCTGGAATATGTCATGGCAAAATTGAAGGCACGCGGCTAGCTATTTGATTGATGTTAGGTAAAAATAAACTGACCAATCACTAGGCTGGTACTTGTCATTTGAAGATTACAGAGGAGCGGCGCCCGACGTCAAAGCAAATACGTTTTACCGTTACGCGACTGTGAGATTCTTTTGATGTACATCAAAGGATCGGACTAGTCTTCTTGTCTCATCAACAAGGTGGCGCACACTGAAATTTCGATTTTGCTATGACATATTGTAGGGTTGCAGAGAGCGAGATTGAGCATAACCCCTTGGTATCGGAGATGAAGAGAGCCATGCTCTCTACAACATTAATGACTATTATTCTGTTTAACAATCCAGTCTGTACAATGTTTACTTAATTACATTGTATAACCTTTATATATCGTTATGTACAGTAAACTTGCTTACGTAAAGTTCATATAGATAGTTACATGTTATAAACTGACCCCAGATAAAAAAAAAA
>NW_018478304.1:0-2065 GCF_002113885.1 Mizuhopecten yessoensis | reverse complement strand
GTAAACTGTCATGTACATTTTGTCAAAACGCGTGTGTACAACATTTATAAAAAGTAACTTGACATGTACAGTTTGTCAAAAAGGGGATGTACAATGTCTTTAGAGTAGTAATAGTAATTTGACGGCTGATATGGGCCTTCGTATTATACTGTCCATCGTATTATCGTATTATACTGTCCATCGTATTATACTGTCCAGTACGTTAAATGGGTTCATGAATACCGATAGATAATTTGTTACCTAAATTAGCATTGGATGCACTCAGAGGGGACTACATATATGTCTTAATAGATATAAGCCTCAAACTGTCCATAATTAGGAGACAGAATAAGAAACTTAGACTTTGTCACGGCCTTAACGGGCGTCGATACCTGTTCTTTCACTCACGTACTTGACAGTGTTCAGCTTATATTCATAACCTTAGCATGATTTACGGAGCACAATATATATTGAAAGGTGTTTTACAGGTTATGTGAAACACTATTTATGAATTATGTTAAAATCATGACCGTTTCTCATAAAATTTCAGTACAAATTGTTAAGTTTGGAGATATTTGTAAGATCCGATATTTTTGCAACAAGTTTATTATCTTTCGACAGATAAAACCATCCTTAATGATTCATGACACGATACAGTTTAGTAGTAGATGAGGACACTTTTATTTAACTTTCTGTTTTCTCTGTTGTACATGTACATTCATTTATATAGTGTCTTTTCTTTCAGTTTCTTGTTTCATAATTTAGCATACCATTGGCCAATCCTATATACATGTGTTAGATACATAGTGAAATCATCATACACGTATTTCTGTCTCATCAGTCCAATACGCTGAACATCATAGTATAAAGTTACTGTTAAAGGGTTCTTCTTCGACGAAACAACGTTGATTTTTCCCTTGAGCTGATGGTATAGCAAAAACAATCTCCTATCCATGTAGATTGGTATGTAACACTTACATATTTTTCATTTTTATTTGAGCATGTGATCGTTTCGAAGCCGTGGCGCCTGTATTATGTGCATTTAAATGTATGTTAATATCAGATCTGGTTGATGTTTTCCATTACCTGAGCTATTTTATCGGTAATGTATTTTAACAAGTTTTACTTATTTTTCGTGTTTTGTAAAGCTGCTTAATGAATCAGTTGATTGGGCTCATATATGTTAAACAAACAAAAAGTTCTTTTCTTGCTTGTGTTTTGAAAAAATAAAATACATAAACATACAGTTGTTACATGTATGCCCATCAGTCATATGTAATTATAATTAGTATATAATTGTCAATTAGATGTATGATTAAAATGATGAGACACTTGGTCATATCTAATTAAGTATTGCTTTTATTTTGTTTACGATCATCAAAAATCCTCTCTTTAAATAGAGTTCCATTTGAAAAAAAAGTATTCGGCAAAATTATTTTTACTCTCAGTCCATTAACCAATATAGCATTTGCGTTTTACCCATATATATCACCTTTAACTTTATACAATTACTTGTATCAAATGAAATATATATGGGAGGCAACTGTGTCAGTACTGTCTGTCTTACATGTTCTATTTTTAGTAAAGGTTATTTCCGAAAGACTTAAATTAGCACAGATATTGGAAAAACCTGTGGTTGTACGAACAAAAGATAGTATGCTATTTTTATACCACGCGAACATATTGAATCAACGTTTTGTAAATGGCAGTACAGCATGTATATTTCTAGATCTCCACTACGATAGCAAACCCGTGACAATGACCACACTTTTTCCTTTTAATTGACTGTTGAAAATGATATATTCAATATTATTAACGAACGAAAAGAAGAATTTGATAAATCATGCCTCACACTAGTTATATATGGCTGGATTCTGATCTTAACTCGCAACATCTTTATTTTCTTAACTTAATTAAAAGAACATAATTTCGGACTGGACTAATTGTCTCGTTTGATTAGTGGACATGGTTTTGACGCTTTTTATCATAATAAGAAGACGAAACAGTGATATGAATTTTGACGATGCTAATCGAAAACATTTACCAAATCAGTTTTTATTAGAATCTGAAATAGAGGAGGCCACCA
>NW_018478303.1:0-2065 GCF_002113885.1 Mizuhopecten yessoensis | reverse complement strand
TATTTTTGACGATGACTTGTGGGAAAAACGAAAACAAGAAACTTCTTAATAAAAAGGCAGATATTATTTAATCTAAATTTTCTCACTTAGAGGATTCGGTCGCTTTCTGTTTCTTATTTTAAAAATGTAATTAATTTTGCCTTTATAAGTTCAAATGTATAGGATCTCTCGGAAAATAAATTATAATTCAACATTCCCTCTACGATGTTTTAGAATCAAAATTATATTATTGGGACAGTGTAGAAAATGAAACACGATTCGGAACGAATTTAAACGAATTCGTTAAGACATGGATACTATTTTTTTTGTAATATTTTAAGTACTGCTTTGAAAATCGGGAAGTACTTCCGAGTAGGTTAAGGTTATTGTACATCCTGTACTTCGTGTAGGTCGAGGTTGATGTGCATCTTGTAATTCCGTGTAGGTCCTGTACTTCCGTGTTGGTACTTCCGGGGAGATTGATATACACTATACACCCGACATCCTTCTGTCTAGGTCGCCGCCAGTGTACACTATATTGTACTTGCGCTACAGCTAGAAGTTCTCATGTTGGTGGTTGCTCAAAAGTAGGTTGGACGCGCCATTAGGTCTGTTGATTTCGTTGGTTTATGGGATTTCCCTCCTGTAACCTGATCCTATATTTGTCTGTATGATTAATGTTAACCACTGGTAAACAAGCAACAGTACATGGATTTTCAATGAAACTGAACTAGAATATCTAGTCGTTATACTAAAACTGCTGTAGTGGAAGGACGGTATTTTAATGACAGGATGGTGTACGCTTAGTAAAGGCATCATTTGCCAATGACGACGGTAACACCAGTCTAATGGTAGGGATTACTAGTTCCGACGTTTACTAACAAGTAACCACATCAAGAAAATGTTTCAATATGTTGGCTTGTCCCTTCAAATGTGCGTCAATGGCCGCTCGATATCGGAACACTATCATAAATAGTGTGTAACATAGCTGAATTGTATGATGATCCAAATAAACGCGAAGTACACGGCTGGTGCCCTTTCTTATCACTATAATTAACAGGCCATATGCAAATTACGGAGTCTGTCGGTTACACCACGGCAGGCAAGGTCGGTCACACCACGGCAGGCAAGGTCGGTCACACGTAGAGGCAGTGCCCCCCGAATGACGATTATCTCAGGCCATTACTTACGCCTGTTCGACGTGACATGAAAGACACGACTAATCTCGTCAATATTGGACAACACGTACATTGCCCGATATATCCGTCCGTCAGGGTTGGAGCCGGTGACCACGTATGTTGAGTATTCCCGTGCGTGGTCTGCTGAGGTGGCGGTTAATGAGACGAGACATAACAAAAAATAATCGTCACATCGGAAGGTGAACTGGGACTGTCTGCTAAAGTACAGTTTTCTAAAAAAAACGCCCGCTTTAAAGTAAACATTTAGAAAAATTACTCGTCAGACCGTTACTGAAACACCCCAAACTGTCCCCATAGTCGTAAAGATACTTCAGAAAAAGCTTATAATGACATAGTACAGTCATACCAAATGAGCAGTTTCTTAATTTCGATCAATCAGAAGCAGTCCGCTGGTGGTAATCTTGTTCAATGACTCCACGGAATTCACGAAGAGCTCTCAGTGCCAACGCTGCAAGTCGGTGATTGAGGAAACAGTATAGCTGCTGTTACCTACTACCTGTTGTTAGAGACCAACCCCCTGCAGTATGGCGGATATGCTTTTGTTTTCGTTTCTTTGGAACACAAAAGTGACGAAAATAAATCTTTTGCACCCATTTGGTATCTTTATATTTTCTCTCTAATTCCGCCTTACCTGCTTGTATCCTAGCCTTCCTTGGGAATACATGTACTTGGTTTGAACGTTCGCCCATGTGATGAAGGCCGTGGGTTGTCTCGCCAGGCTCGGACATACCGAGTCATTTAAAGTGGCAGTTGTTATTCCCTATAATCGTTCAGCGTTTCGGGTACAACGACTTGTTTACGCGGTGTCAGCCTAAAATGTGACCGGACGAAATGCTATACTTGGTGACTTCGACGTGGTATTTCAGTGAGGTAGCACTATAAAGTTG
>NW_018478302.1:0-2063 GCF_002113885.1 Mizuhopecten yessoensis | reverse complement strand
TCACTGAAACATACTGCCGAAGACACCCAGCAGGACGCCCCACCGTGTCACATTATACTGACAACGGGCGGACCAGTCGTCCTACTCCTAGTTTGCTGAGCGTTAAGCAGGAGTTTTTAGGATTAAGCCATTTCTACTGTACTCTGATACCTATAAGTTTGACGCATCATGAAATTTGTTTTATGGAAGTTTGACTGTTTATACAATTGAAAACCAGTTTTAAGCTAAAGCATTTTCAGTTTATAATTACCTAGCTGTGGGATATATTGCTATTGTTTGTTCCATCAACTATTTCTTTAATGGCCAGTAGCTTGTAGTAAATTGGGGTTAAGGGTTATCAAGTTTAACTGAATTACCCAAAATTTGTAAAATCTTCAAACAATTTCTTCTTTTGAACCATGAGGCAAATAGTCATGATATTTGGCATGTAGTTTACTTTCCGTAGTTAAAGGGCTATGAACCTTGTTGAGGTAAATGAGATTGACCCATGTTCAAGGTCACAGGGTCAGGTGTGTTGTATTTTTCAGACATTTTGTTGTATTAATACAAAAAATCCTGTATGTCCCAGAGAAACCTCACATGGCTGAAGCTGTGGAATTTGCCAGTCTTTTTGTAAATTTTAATACCTAATACAATTTAAAAAGCCAATACAATGTACTGTCAAACTATTGCAGGCTTATGATATTTGTTTTGTTTAGTATTTAATATGCTTTTATTATTGAATAAATTAAAGTTAATGATATTTTTGTTGAATATGTAAATGCTTTGTTAACCAGTTGAAGTAAATGTATGCTAATCTTTAGCTTTTTGTTTCTTAGTTCAAGAATTAGGTGCCTCATCACGTTCCAGTTCAGCCCCTTCTCCAGACCGAGAAAATCTTCGGATTGTTCCAAGCTTTGGACCTCACAGCCAAATGCTCCCTAGACAGCCTGTCAAACTCAGCCTGACTGGGGCCATGCCAAGACAACCCAACAAACTGGATCTGGCCATATCTGGTGGCAGACTTAACTTCCCAGCAGTTCCCAAACAGCCAAATAGGTCAGCTTATACAAACCCTTTCTCAAAAGATAATTTGTGTTATGTAAAATTTTATATTTATAACAAAACTATTTCCAACTTACTGTACAATTCAGACTGTGTAAAAAACTAAATCTTTATCGCATAATTACGTGTGTGGTACAGAATGTTGTATCGCATAGCTCCAGGGAAACTTCTTTTTGACTGGCATTCATTTTCTGTTATCCACTTTCAAATTTATGAATTGAAACATGAAAAAGTTCCCATTATTTAAGCACAATAATTATATACATATATACAAATTATGTACTTTTTTATGTTTTGGTAATTGACATTACTTTCATCTTCAATGTCTTTTTGTTTCGTCATTAATTGATGTTCAGTTATTGGCATGGAACTTGACATGAATCTGGGATAAATTTTATGAGTGCTTTATTATGTTGCAGAAATTATATGACATGCAGATAAAGAACAATGACATGTTTTGATCTTTATCTTATGTCGTAGACTTTACACTGTAAACCCGAATAGTCCACCCAATAAATCAGTGCTGCATCTGCAATGTCAGACAGACAGATGTAAAAAAAACACTGTCTTACTTTGAGCTAATTATAACAGTTATTCGCATTATAACTCTCTTAACCAAATTAGTAGGATTAAATCATTTACTAATTTCCTATAGAGAGGTTTAACAATATCTTTAACAGTTTTAAAGGTTCACCTCCTTGATAAACAAAATACACAGACGTTTAGATATGCGAAGCTCTCAGCTTAATTGCTGCCTTCAGCTGTCTTTAGTCGAGGGGACTATTGGTTTTATGTAATAGCTATATTTTCAATTATAGTATATATCAGTTCTATCTTCTTGCAATATGATGTATATGTACATGTAGTTGTTCTGTTTCACTGTGTCTTGATAAAGGAGCGGATCGCTAAACTTGTCCATACTGTTGGAATTACCAGTACTTATTTGCCCCCTTTATATATACAATGTATATATTGGGCAAAGAAGTGATTCCAACAGTGTGGACAAGTTTAGGTTGTCA
>NW_018478301.1:0-2063 GCF_002113885.1 Mizuhopecten yessoensis | reverse complement strand
TTGGCTCTAACAAAGTAATTAGAGGCTTCAGAATAACACAAATGAGATAATACAATGTCATATGCAGTACAATTTATGTTTTAAATGTCTCACGAATTTCTCACTAATTTAGAGAAAAAATCTCACTATTTTTGACCAAATCTCATTATTCATCTTTTACTGATCTCAATATTTTGCACCAGAAAGTTATGGCATGTATATGATGGTAAGTGCAATACTTAGTCAACACCTTCATGATGAGGGATGCTGAACTCCAATACTCAACCCTACTATTGAGCAGCTGTTGATATCTTCACTGATAACACATGCATGACCCCGCGTTATATCACACACAATTGAATATACAATGTATTCATGCACTCACCAAGTCCCTTTTACTATTCAAAAATACATCCCAAATTATGATGCAATTAAGAATATCATTTCAAATATGTACGTTACAATTCTAAAGTTGATTTATTAAACACATAATTTTAAAGTGCAAATGCTTTGTCGCCTTATTGTTAGTCGAGTGGTGAGGCCAAAGAGCAGACATTGATTTTGATGTGTGCCTACGTGCATCCCAACATGAACAAAATCTGTTACAACGTTGACAACAGTTGTTTCCATCAGACATTACCTTTCGTCGTTCCATTCATTCCATTTGATGGCTTCTGTAATGGTTTTTGCTTGGGAGGTGACGGCGAACCACTTATTTCTGATGAATCACTTGTTGATGAAAAACGCCTTTCACTACTAACATAATCGTCTAAATATCCAGAATTTGACAGTCTACGATAATCATGTTGAATTCGCCTCCTTTTGCCAGTATCTGGACTGACACATGGATCTGGAATATGTGTTGTTGGAATGGTTGCAATTTTCAGACGTTTTGGATCTGAAGGTGAAGATGTCACTGGAGAATCAGATTGTTTATTTTTATCCTCCTTCGCAACATGTGCAGCATGTGTGATTTGCAATCCCGGTAGATTCCTGTAACCTGTTTGGTCCCGTTTTAGATTGAACAATATGTCATTATCATTTTCACTTAGTTGGTCATCAAATGTGTCTAGTGTCATACGCATAGAAGTTTGTTTTTGCAAGATCTCAAAGATATTATCGTTGTTTTCATTATTTCGTGAATCTGTCGTTTCTTCCTCCGCCATTTTAATATTGACAAGTGCCCGGATATTCGACTCCATACCGAAGGAATTCTGTTACAACCCACATCATTGGTGCGAAATGAACATAATCGCGAAGTTTTATTTTTAGCAACCAATCGATTTCACTCTTTCTGCCACCGTCGGTAATACAGCAAGGAGCGTGCGTATTCGCGCAAATTTATCAACTTTTCAAAAGAGAAGAAAGGCAAGTCCACTAACTAACAGAAGACACATATAAACAACAACTATGTCGACAGACGGGTCCCCCCCGACAAAGATGCAAAAGACAGACGGACCAATAGAGGTATCTGAAGGTGATCAGAGTCAGGATTTTGATGCAGATACACAAAAGGCTTTGGAAGATATAGACGCTTGTCAAAATGATATTGACGTTCTAAATGAGAAAGCAAGTGAGGAAATACTGAAAGTTGAGCAGAAGTACAACAAATTGCGGAAACCTCATTTTGATCAACGGAATGAACTTATCAAAAAGATTCCAAACTTTTGGGTCACTGCTGTATCCTTTGTGTCGATTTTAGCCAATGATTTATTTTGATGTTGAAGAAAAATGGCCAACAGTGTCTTCAAAGAGAAATCAGCACCAGATCTACGTCGCTCATAAATCTTCTAGACTGAGTTCTACTGAAATGAACACCTTTCATATTGTTAAGTTACTAAGAAATGATGTAGCGTTTTTGTTTGTTTTCAATCCCAAACATATAATGTAAAATAATATCTGACCTAGCAAGGGGAGGTAATCAGTATAGAAAGCAAGGTAGCACACCACTGAATTTTGATTTTCTCTTATGAGTTATTTTAATCAAACTAACATTTACTTTTTCTTGTTTTTAAGTTGAAAAATGTACCGAACGTAAATTTCAGTATTTTTATATCTATTTACACTGATCATAAACATGATGG
>NW_018478300.1:0-2063 GCF_002113885.1 Mizuhopecten yessoensis | reverse complement strand
ACCCAATGTAATTGCATGGGAGCTGTACAAAACTAACACCCTGTCATTGGGAAAAAAATGTTTGCTCTTGCTCCAGTGTTGTTTTTACACGTGTCTATTAACTCCTTCATTAACTGGTGGTTGTGAATGTGGAACTCTTTTTTTAAGTAAAATATATGTCAAAAGTAGGCAGCATATATCTCCTTAAGACTTTGACAGATGACCTTGACCATATGGACATTATCCAACTTTTTTTAACAATTGAGATTTTTCTGATGGACAGGTTGAATTGGTTAATTAATTATGTCCGTGATTCCACAGCTTTTGAAAGGAATAGATGTACATGCATAAAAATGTTATTTGACCTTAATTTGTATCTTTTTCTGCAGTTGTCAGAAACAATCAATTTTACTCACTCGAGAAAACTAACAGGAATTTTCAAATAGCATTGATTGTCATTAATAAAATAGTCTCATAAAATGAAAAACCAAGATTTTGAAAATTCATAAACCTAATTAAACAAAAGAAATTATTGCTTTCATTGATGAACCTTCCTATTGCTTGAAATGATTTAATACAACTTCAAATGAGATAAATTCTTCAAAAAAAGCTTCTAACTAACTAATTAATAAGATGTTATTAAATAATATGATGCCATTTTGACAGGAATTATCAAATGATCATCAAAATTAAAGGGAAAATAAAAGATACCAAACTCACCTCGACTGCGATAATCCAACTAAAGCCTGGTCGTAACCAGTTACTGAATGCATACAGAGAGAGAAACCTACTCGTCTTATCTGGTAAAGAATTTGTTTTTTGCCTAAAAATAGTTCCACTTGTTAATGAACAATTTCCTCATCAGGCATCATTGAGCCACCTTCCGAGTTGGAACTGTTGTGGTAATCTGAGTTCCAGATTGAGGAATCCTCACCTCAGACCCATCCTGGCTTGTATCCAACTGGTCAGTAGCAACACTTATCTACAGAAACAATCTCACATCGGGGCTGGAGATGTCTCTCCAGTCTACTGGTCTGGATCACACAGACTCTTGACCTACGCCTTGTACAGGAACTTTTTTGTTTTTGTCTAGGTCATCCAAACACACTTTAACCTATTACAACCTAATACTGTTTGTCCAACATTTGGAAATTATCCAATATTTTCATATAAACATATATTTCCACCTTGCAGTTCATTTTTGGTTGATAGTCAATGTTGAGTGATTGTTTTCTGATGAATCTGCCCCACTGTTTACAATCTCATAAAATGTTAGATTTTTGTAAAAGAATGAATTTTTAGATAGTTTTGTTGTATACCTGCAGTTGAGTCCTTCATACTGTGATGCATTCTTACTAGTTAGGCTTGCACAATTATGTCCTTTTTTTGCGCAGTACAGGATTATAAGCGGAGATTTTCACCTCCTTTCTGAAAAGTTACCTCCCTCGCCTGAATTTAAACTTACCAAGATCAAATTGACCCATTTAAATTGAACTTAATTAATTCTAATTTCTTCAGTATTCATTTATATCTAAATGTATTAATATTTATAAGTAGACTCACATAGGCTCCACCTTACATCTTATCCCATATATTTGTATACAGCAATGTGTTATAAATGATACCCAACGTTGGACATTTAATGTTTGAAAATCACATGTTTTCCCTGTAGAAGAAAATCACAAACAACAAGATGAATCCCCTACACGGATACCCATTTGCACAGCTCTGTAGACTAAAGCTTTTTGAAATAAATGTTGTCAGGGAATGGGAACGAGGCAGAGATGGGGAAAGAGGAGGTGAGAATAGATCTGACAGAGTGAGAAAATGGGAGACAGGAGGTAAATGGGACAGTGACGGGGAAGACAGAACAGATGGGAGACGGGAAAGGGGTTTAATTTGGTATCTGGAAAGGAAGAAGGAGATGGAATGATGAGAGGTGAATGGAGGAGTTGGTTATAATAGGCGAACAAGAGATCAGTGTATAGGGGACTAAAAGATAAAGTATGAAGGGTACTTCGGGAAGAAAATGGGAAATGGGTGGGTGGGTTAGAGTAAGTGAGGGATAGATGTTCAGAGAGAGA
>NW_018478299.1:0-2062 GCF_002113885.1 Mizuhopecten yessoensis | reverse complement strand
GGTACGGTTTGAACATTAACATGTTATACTGTACGTGAGAGGTACAGTTTGAACATTAACACGTTATACTGTATGTGAGAGGTACGGTTTGAACAGTAACATGTTTTACTGTACGTGAGAAGTACAGTTTGGNACAGTAACTTGTTATACTGTACGTGAGAAGTACAGTTTGGACAGTAACATGTTATACTGTATGTGAGAGGTACGGTTTGGACAGTAACATGTTATACTGTACTTGAGAGGTACGGTTTGGACAGTAACTTGTTATACTGTACGTGAGAGGTACGGTTTGGACAGTAAAATGTTATACTGTATGTGAGAGGTACGGTTTGAACACAAACATGTTATACTGTATGTGAGAGGTACGGTTTGGACAGTAACTTGTAATACTGTACGTGAGAGGTACGGTTTTGACAGTAAAATCTTATACTGTATGTGAGAGGTACGGTTTGAACACAAACATGTTATACTGTTCGTGAGAGGTACGGTTTGAACACAAACATGTTATACTGTACGTGAGAGGTACGGTTTGGACAGTAACGTGTTATACTGTATGTGAGAGGTACGGTTTGGACAGTAACTTGTAATACTGTACGTGAGAGGTACGGGTTTGACAGTAAAATCTTATACTGTATGTGAGAGGAACGGTTTGAACACAAACATGTTATACTGTTCGTGAGAGGTCCGGTTTGAACACAAACATGTTATACTGTACGTGAGAGGTACGGTTTGGACAGTAACGGGTTATACTGTATGTGAGAGGTACGGTTTGGAAAGTAACATGTTATACGGTACGTGAGAGGTACGGTTTGGACATTAACATCTTATACTGTACGTGGGAGGTACGGTTTGGACAGTAACTTGTAATACCGTTCGTGAGAGGTACGGATTGGACAGTAACATGTTATACTGTACGTGAGAGGAACGGTTTGGACAGTAACTTGTAATACCGTACGTGAGAGGTATGGTTTGGACAGTAACTTGTAATACCGTACGTGAGAGGTATGGTTTGGACAGTAACATGTTATCCTCTACGTGAGAGGTACGGTTTGGACAGTAACTTGTAATACTGTATGTTAGAGGTACGGTTTGGACAGTAACATGTTATACTCTACGTGAGAGGTACGGTTTGGACAGTAACTTGTAATACCGTACGTGAGAGGTACGGTTTGGACAGTAACTTGTTATACTGTACGTGAGGGTACGGTTTGGACAGTAACATGTTATACTCTCCGTGAGAGGTACGGTTTGGACAGTAACTTCTAATACTGTATGTTAGAGGTACGGTTTGGACAGTAACATGTTATACTCTACGTGAGATGTACGGTTTGGACAGTAACTTGTAATACCGTACGTGAGAGGGACGGTTTGGACAGTAACGTGTTATACTGTATGTGAGAGGTACGGTTTGATCATTAACATGTTATACCTTATGTGAGAAGTACGGTTTTAACAGTAACGGGTTATACTGTGCGGACATGTTATACTGTACGTGAGAAGTACTGTTTGGGCAGTAACATGTTATACTGTACGTGAGAGGTACGGTTTGAATATTAACCTGTTATACTGTATGTGAGAGGTACGGTTTGAACATTAACATGTTATACTGTACGTGGGAGGTATGGTTTGGACAGTAGCGTGTTAAACTGTACGTGAGAGGTACGGTTTGGACAATCACATGTTATACTGTTCTGTACGTGAAAAGTACGGTTTCGACATTGACATGTTATACTGTATGTGAGCTGTATGTGAGAGGTACGGTTTGAATATTAGCCTGTTATACTGTATGTGAGAGGTACACTGTACGTGGGAGGTACGGATTGTACAGTAACGTGTTATACTGGACGGGGGAGGTACGGTTTGGACAGTACCGTGTTATACTGTACGGGGGAGGTACGGATTGGACAGTAAAATGTTATACTGTTTGTGGGGGGTACGGTTTGAACATTAACTTGTTATACTGTACGTGAGAGGTACAGTTTGAACAATCACATGTTATACTGTCCGTGAGAGGTACGTTTGAACATAAACATGTTATACTGTATGTGAGAAGTACGGCTTT
>NW_018478298.1:0-2062 GCF_002113885.1 Mizuhopecten yessoensis | reverse complement strand
AGGGTCATATGAGGACGGGTATCTACGGAGTCACAACAGCCAGCGCCATATGAGGACAGGTGTCAAGGGAGACAACAGCCAGGATAATATGAGGACGGGTACCTAGTGAGACACAACAGCCAGGGTCATATGAGACAGGTGCCTAGTACGACAACAGCCAGGGTCATATGAGGACGGATAAGTTAGACAGACAACAGCCAGGTCATATGAGTACGGGTTCCTAGGGAGACAATAGCCAGGGTCATATGAGTACGGGTTCCTAGGGAGACAACAGCCAGGGTCATATGAGGACGGGTGAGTTAGACAGACAACAGCCAGGTCATATGAGGAAGGGTGCCTAGGGAGACAATAGCCAGGGTCATATGAGTACGGGTTCCTAGAGAGACAACAGCCAGGGTCAAATGAGGACAGGTGAGTTAGACAGACAACAGCCAGGTCATATTAGTACGGGTGCCTAGGGAAACAATAGCCAGGGTCATATGAGGACGAGTGCCTAGGGAGACAATAGCCAGGGTCATATGAGTACGGGTGCCTAGGGAGACAATAGCCAGGGTCATATGAGGACGAGTGCCTAGGGAGACAATAGCCAGGGTCATATGAGTACGGGTGCCTAGGGAGGCAACAGCCAGGGTCATATGAGGACGGGTGCCTAGGGAGTCACAACAGCCAGGGTCATCTGAGGACGGGTGTCGATGGAGACAACAGCTAGGGCCAGATGAGGCTGGGGGCCTAGGGAGACAACAGCCAGTGTCATATGAGAACGGGTGCCTAGGGAGATAACAGCCAGGGTTAAATGAGGACGGGTGCCTAGGGAGACAACAGCCAGAGTCATATGAGGACGGGTGCCTAGGGAGACAACAGCCAGGGTCATATGAGGACGGGTGCCTAGGGAGACAACAGCCAGGGTCATATGAGGACGGTTGTCTAGGGAGACACAACAGCCAGGGTCATATGAGGACAGGTGCCTAGGGAGACAACAGCCAGGGTAATATGAGGACGGGTACCTAGGGAGTCACAACAGCCAGGGTCATATGGGACAGGGGCCTAGGACGACAACAGCCAGGGTCATATGAGGACAGGTGCCTAGGGAGACAACAGCCAGGGTAATATGAGGACGGGTACCTAGGGAGTCACAACAGCCAGGGTCATATGGGACGGGGGCCTAGGACGACAACAGCCAGGGTCATATGAGGACGGGTGCCTAGGGAGACATTTTCCAGGATCATATGAGGACGGGTGTCTAGGGAGACACAACATACAGGGTCATATGAGGACGGGTATCTACGGAGTCACAACAGTCAGGGTCATATGAGGACAGGTGTCTAGGGAGACAACAGCCAGGATAATATGAGGACGGGTACCTAGTGAGACACAATAGCCAGGGTCATATGAGACAGGTGCCTAGTACGACAACAGCCAGGGTTATATGAGGACGGGTAAGTTAGACAGACAACAGCCAGGTCATATGAGGACGGGTGCCTAGGGAGACAACAGCCAGGGTCATATGAGGACGGGTGACTAGGTAGACACAACAGCAAGGGTCATATGGGACAGGTGCCTAGGACGACAACAGCCAGGGGCATATGAGGACGGGTGCCTAGGGAGACAATAGCCAGGGTCATATGAGGACGAGTGCCTAGGGAGACACAACAGCCAGGGTCATATGAAGACGGGGGACAAGGTAGACACAACAGCAAGGGTCATATGGGACAGGTGCCTAGGACGACAACAGCCAGGGTCATATGAGGACGGGTGCCTAGGGAGACAATAGCCAGGGTCATATGAGGACGAGTGCCTAGGGAGACACAACAGCCAGGGTCATATGAAGACGGGTGACAAGGTAGACACAACAGCAAGGGTCATATGGGACAGGTGCCTAGGACGACAACAGCCAGGGTCATATGAGGACGGGTGCCTAGGGAGACATTATCCAGGATCATATGAGGACGGGTGTCTAGGGAGACACAACATCCAGGGTCATATGAGGATGGGTATCTACGGAGTCAAAACAGCCAGCGTCATATGAGGACGGGTGTCTAGGGAGGCAACAGCCAGGGTCATA
>NW_018478297.1:0-2062 GCF_002113885.1 Mizuhopecten yessoensis | reverse complement strand
ACAGTATATATGTATATGTGTGGGATGCTATCACAGTATATATGTGTAGATGTGGGATACTCTCACAGTGTATGTGTATGTGTGGGATACTATGACACTATATATGTATATGTGAGGTATACTATCACAGTATATATGTATCTGTGTGGGATACTATCACAGTATATATGTATCTGTATGGGATACTATTATAGTATATATGTATATGTGTGTGATACTATCACAGTATATATATATGTGTGTGGGATATTATGACACTATATATGTATATGTGAGGTATACTATCACAGTATATATATATGTGTGTGATATATTATGAGTGTATATATATATATATATATATACATATATATATATATATATATATGTGTGGTATACTATGACAGTAAATATGTATATGTGTATGATACTATCACATTATATATGTATATGTGGGGTATACTATCACTGTATATATGTATATGTGTGGGATACTATCACAGTATATATGTATATGTGTGTGATACTATCACAGTATATAGGTATTTGTGTGCGATGCTATCACAGTATATATGTGTATGTGTGGTATACTATGACAGTATATATGTATCTGTGAGCTACACTATCACAGTATATATGTGTATGTGTGGGATACCATCACCGTATATATGTATCTGTGCGGGATACTATCACAGTATATTTGTATATGTGTGGGATACTATCACAGAATATATGTATCTGTGAGGTACACTATCACAGTCTATATGTGTATGCGTGGGATACTAGCACAGTATATAGGTATTTGTGTGAGATACTATCACAGTGTATATGTATATGTGTGGTATACTATCACAGTATATATGTATATGAGTGGGATCCTATCACAGTATATATGTATTTGTGTGCGATACTATCACAGTATATAGGTATTTGTGTGAGATACTATCACAGTATATAGGTATTTGTGTGAGATACTATCACAGTGTATATGTATATGTGTGGTATACTATCACAGTATATATGCATATGTGTATACTATTACAGTATATATGTGTAGGTGTGTGATAATATCACAGAGAATAAGTGTATGTGTGGGATACTATGACAGTATATATGTATCTGTGAGGTACACTATCACAGTCTATATGTGTATGCGTGGGATACTAGCACAGTATATAGGTATTTGTGTGAGATACTATCACAGTATATAGGTATTTGTGTGAGATACTATCACAGTGTATATGTATATGTGTGGTATACTATCACAGTATATATGTATATTTTTGGGATACTATCACAGTATATATATATGTGTGTGAGATAATATGAGTGTATATATATATATATATATGTGTGTGATACTATCATACTATCACATTATATATATGTATCTGTGTGGGATAATATCACAGTCTATATATGTATATGTATGTGATAACGTCACAGAGAATATGTGTATGTTTGGGATACTATCACAGTATAGTGAGGTATACTATCACAGTATATATGTGTATGCGTGGGATACTAGCACAGTATATAGGTATTTGTGTGAGATACTATCACAGTGTATATGTATATGTGTGGTATACTATCACAGTATATATATGTGTGTGTGGGATATTATGAGAATATATATATATATATATATGTGTGGGATACTATCACATTATATATGTATATGTGTGGGATGCTATCACAGTATATATGTATATGAGTGGGATAGTATATGTGAGGTATACTATCACACTATATATGTATCTGTGTGGGAGAATATCACAGTATATATATGTGTGTGTGGGATATTATGAGAATATATATATATATATATATGGGTGTGGTATACTATGACAATAAATGTGTATATGTGTATGATACTATCACATTATATATGTATTTGTGGGGAATACTATCACTGTATATATGTATATGTGTGGGATACTATCACAGAATATATCTACCTGTGAGGTATACTATCACACTATATATGTATCTGTGTGGGATAATATCACAGTATATATATGTATATGTATGTGATAACATCACAGAGAATATGTGTATGTGTGGGATACTATCACAGTATATA
>NW_018478296.1:0-2061 GCF_002113885.1 Mizuhopecten yessoensis | reverse complement strand
CAATATACCACGTGAAAATAGATTTTGTAATACATATGTAATTTAAGAGAAATTGGCGACGAATGCCTGTATCTGTTTAACTGGTACACAACAACCAATACTCAATAGTAGACGAAAACATATATGTCCCGATATTATTATAAAAGTACCAAAGACATTAATATTTTTATACATTATCCAATTATGTAATACAACATGAATTGCTATTATTGTAATTCTATACTAGGTAATAAATTTGCAGTACTAATGTCCATCCTGTTCCACCATGTATTATTGTCACCAATTTGTTTGTGTATATGTATTCTACACCGTATTGTTTATCACAATAAAACAATTGTCAATTTAATTGTCATCGATACCGGACAGAAGTCGTGTTAGTGTTCTGAAAATTAATTTTAATTCATATTTTTAGGTTGCCATGGTTTCCTTGCGCATGACCCGTCAATGGCTAGCATGGGCCTGTGGATAGTTGACCGCGAGAGCCAATCCGAGAGGGTGGGTCATCAAATGTTCGGAGACCTCGCGCAAAGGTTCTCAGCAGGTACAAACATCGGCACGTTCATCTGGCCCCATAACGTGGACAGGATCAAAGACCACTACGGCATCAGTGTTCTCAAGTCGTACATGACGTGGTACAACTACGGACGAATTGACCCAGACACTTTAAAACCGTGCACTGACGAACGTTTCAAAATTTTACCCGCGTCGGATGTCGATATGGCAGACATCTTGTCTTACGATGCAGAAATCCATCAAATTCCGAGAGAAGCATACATACAAAACTGGATCCACCACGAACAATCAAAGACCTATGTTGCCATGAGGAATAACAAAGTGTGTGGGTATGGTGTGCTTCGGTCACAAGATTCATTTAATCAGATCGCTCCACTTTATGCTGACAATAAACATATCGCTAAGGCAATCATTCGACACCTAGCCAAACACGTACCAGGACAGACTGTCGGGTTCTCCAGTCCCCTCCAGAACTCTTCTGCCATTGATTTTGCCGAAGCCAACAATATGATGAAGTATGGTAGACCGTTGTTGATGATATTTTATAAAAACAAAATCGACATTGACACAGACAGGGTTTACGCTGTGTCGTCTAACTCATTTGGAAATTGTTAACAGCGGGTACTATTTTATCGGCAGCCATTTTTGATCAAGGGAATCAGCCCTCACCCGACATGACCACCCACTTTCTATGACGTCATAAGTTGAATATGTGGCGATCAGAACGAGGTCCACTACACATGTTCAACATGGAATTGTTCTAACTGAGGCCAGGAAAAAATAAGTGTGTTTCTTATAGCATGTTTGAAAACAATTTAGGGTAGATAGGGTTACCATAAAAATAAAAAATAAAATTTCATTTGGCCTCATACCAGTTTAATTGGGCTAATTGGTATAGTTTCTCATCTCTAGATTCCATTTTTTGACTCTGTTATATTGTTAATCATCACGCAGAGTTACGGCCCTTGCACTCAGGAACTGTACATTGTTTGTTCATGTTTTTCATTGTTCTACCTTTGTTACTAATTAATTACCTGTTTTGCGTTTTGATCGTCTGTTCACAGCCTGTTATGATAAATATAAGTCAGGTTTTAAATTGACCCTGTTGACTCCTTTTCATTAGACTTATGTGCTCAATTAACATTTATTTGAGCCGCATTTGATGTTCATTCCATTGTAAATATCATCATCATGTATTTACATAATTAAATTGTTGAACTTCGCATTACATGTCATTGTGATTTTTTCACTCTATGCTATCGTCACATAAAAATACTCCCGGTAGGTGCTGATGTAACTGGATGACGTCACCTAATGAATCTTCGACAAAACACTTCGACATAATGACGTCATCGCTTGGGCCGTCTGTCCTTTTGTTCTACGTCACTTATTTTCCAAACACAATTTGAAAGAAATATACATCACATAGAAACAAAAGTTTAATTGTTGTATCTCAAACACAAAACGTATGGAACAGTTGCTTGTTTACCTTTCATCCGTGTAATACAAGTTTCAAGTTTTATTATATCCAAATGCAATACAGCATAT
>NW_018478295.1:0-2056 GCF_002113885.1 Mizuhopecten yessoensis | reverse complement strand
TAACATAACTCTTGTCAGTTTCCGCTACTTGTCGTACACCTAATCCAACCCGGACGACACACTGGGTATCAAAGTGCTTGAAGGTAGCACCGCACTGTCGTAGGAATCACTTATAAAAATATATGTCCTTCCAGTACTTTACGTCAATGTAGATACTGTCAGTACGATAACTGTGAGTCATGTTGATACATAAGATACATACTAAACCCTTGTTGTGTAATTGGGCGCGAATTATTTGGGGAGGATAGACTTTGTGACGTCACCATTCCATTACCATACAAAAAAAGACCGATCTGCCTTCGGGTTTTTCACTGACGTCACATTCTACCTCAATCAGCCACGTCATCCTTTAAGTCGAGTAGCTGTGCTGTAACGTCATTTATTGTTGTGCAAATGTCTCCCCAACAGACACATAGGCTGCTCACATTTTATTTATCTAATCAATATGTAAGCATATTTAACGCAAGGAAACGCCAAGTAACACCTTCGAATTGGTGTTCGTTCTGTTAATTAAGGCAAACTAAACAGTGGCCCCCTATAGCCTGAACATAATGAGTTGATATCGTATAAGTCCATTTCTAAAAAAGTATTATCGGATACAATTTTCGACTGACGCTTAGAACAGGAAGTACCGTAAAATTGGAAATTATTGTGGTGTGGTTTTTGCGTTAAAGTATATCTACTCGGAATGAGCTGAAAACAAAGACACAGATATGGTACCATTTGTTACGACGTATAATCCAATAAATGAAAGTTGAAACAATAATTGTTTTGTTATGGGATCAAGACGACTATAAACTATAATAAAAAAAACACCGAAGCCTTAACGTCTGCTAGGTACTATTTGATACATGCAGGAATACCACAAATGGTGTCACTACTGTTAAACATGTTTTCAACAATGTTGTGGTATATTCTGTATGATTATTGAATGTGAAGACAACTTTTTGCAAATGGTTTCAGAATAAAAATCGAATAAGAATTAAACTGTAATATACAATATGTAAAGTTATCTATTATTGCAGAAATTTATACCTCACAAACCGAATATGAATTAAGACTACGCATTACCATATAAAACAACAATTTGTTTTGTTTTGTTGTATTTATTTTGATGGCAATCAAACTCAATCAAGTAAATTCTTAAACATAAGCCATATCAGGAAATATGTTTTCAATTTGCAATGCCTAATAATTGAAGATTTTCGAAATTCAAAGTATATTTTAGATCGCATGTTTTCGTATGGCTTCGAATTTATATCTGTCCTAGTTTAAGGTCGAGAAATTTGTAGATTATGTGTTCTTTAATTCATCAATGTATCATTTAACTCATAAAATTGTTATTTGTTACTAGAATAATTATAATAATTACCCGAAAATTTCACATACCAGCAGTTAAAATGTGATAAAAGGAAATTCAATATGTGAAATTGTGACTTAATTTAACTGTCTTTTGCCAATACACCTGTTGTTTTAATGGGAGCGTTTTTGTTTCTCTCTTTTATTCTAGTTGATTAATGATTTGTATTGAAGTAACTGAGTAACACACACACATATATATATATATAACCTAGTCCGAACATATTCTCCTAGATACATCATGGCCTATTTTTGAACGGATCTCTGTTGCATACCAACAATGTTAAAAGGTGTTTTCAAATTTTAAAAAAAAGACTGAAGAATGAAATCAGAAACAATTTAACAGTCATAATAATCTATGAGTATAACATGAATTGATGACAACTTGTTAAAATAGAGATATCAAAAATTATTGAAAATGGTATGATAACAAACCGGAATACAAACTAATGTATTTTACCAGAAAACAAATAAATAAGAATTTAGAACATTAAATTTTCTTTCTGCATAAATATTGAAGAAAGTGTAACAGGGTTCTAAATATATGTCCAATGCAAGTTTTATCGATCAAAATATGATGGCAATGTTGGGTATAAAGTGTAATCATTTTGCAAAATAATAGTAAATGCAACAGGCATGGGCGGATTGGTCGAGAGGTTTACATTCCGGCCTTCCACGCAAGCGGCCGGGGTTCGAT